>NW_027143198.1:0-75482 GCF_026170545.1 Melanerpes formicivorus
CTGCCCCAGCCCAAGCCCTACCCCAGTCCCTGCCCCAGCCCAGTCCTGCTCCCAGCCCAGCCACAGCGCAGCCCCAGCACTGCCCCAGCCCCACCCCAGCCCAGCCCCAGCCTCGGCCCAGCCCTAACCTAGCCCTGCCCCAGCCCCAGGCCTAGCCCAGACGTGCCCTCAGCCCAGCCCCAGCCCTGGACCAAGCCCCACCCCTGAGCCAAACCCAGCCCCAGCCTGGCCCCAGCCCTGCCCTAGCTCCAGCCCTAGCCCTGTCCCCAGCCTCAGCCCATGCCCCTGCCCCAGTCCCAGTCCTGCCCCATTCCAGCCCCCAGCCCCAGCCCTGCCCTCAGCCCAGACCCAGCCTGGCCCCAGCCCTGTCCCCAGCCCCAGCCACAGCCCAGCCCCAGGCCCTGCCCCAGCCTAGCCACAGCCCTGCCCCAGCCCTGGCTCCTGCCCCAGCCCTGGCTCCAGCCCCAGCCCTAGCCCCAGCCCTGCCCAAGACTTGGTTCCAGCCCCAGCCCCAGCCCTGCGCCAACCCAGCCCCAACCCAAGGCCCAGCCTCAAGCCTAGTCCTGCCACAGCCCAAGCCCCAATCCAGTCCCAGCCCTTCCCCTAACTCAGCCCTAGCCCCAGCCCTGTCGGCAGCCCCAGCCCCAGCCCCACCCTCACCACCAGCCCAGCCCCAGCCCCAACCTTGCCCCCAGCCCAGCCCCAGTTCCAGCCCTGCCCCAGCCCTGCCTCTGCCCCGGCCCCAGCCCCTGCCCCAGACTTGGACCCAGCCCAACCCCAGCCCAGCCCGAGCCCCAGCCCTGCCCCAGCCCAGCCCCAGCCACCGCCCAGCCCCTGCCCCAGCCCCAGCCCTGACCAAGCCTTGGTTCCAGCCCCAGCCCCAGCCCTGCGCCAACCCAGCCCCAGCCCATGGCCCAGCCTCAAGCCTAGTCCTGCCCCAGCCCATGTCCCAACCCAGCCCCAGCCCAAGGCCCAGCCTCAAGCCTAGCCCTGCCCCAGCCCAGCCCCAGCCCAAGCCCTGCCCCAGCCCAGCTTCAGCCACAGCCCAGCCCCAGCACCAACCCCAGGTCCGGCCCCAGCCCTGCCCCAGCTCTGACCCCAGCCCTGTTCCCAGTCCCGGAAATTGCGCCAGCCCCAGCCCTAGCCCAGCCCTACCCTCAGCCCCCTCCGAGCCCCACCCTCGGCCCCAGCCCACCCCTGCCCCAGCCCTTTCCCAGCCAGCCCCAGCCCCAGCCCAGCCCCTGCCCTGGGCCCAGCCCCAGGCCAGCCCCAGCCACAGCCCCAGCCCTGCGCCAGCCCAGCCCTAGCCACAGCCCAGCCCCAGCCCTGGACCCAGCCCCAGTCGCAGCACCGGGCCCAGCCCAGCCCTAGCCCAGCCCCAGCCCCACCCTCAGCCCCAGCCCAGCTCCAGCCACAGCCCAGCCACAGCCCTGGAACCAGCTCGAGCCCAGCCCCATCCCCCCTGTATCTCAGCACAGGAATAAGGTAGAGAAGAATACAAATACTCATATTAACTGCCTCCAGAAGTTAGATCAGATGGCAAATGCAATTTGGTGCTAGGCCTTTCCCTTTAGGTTTTACCCCAACAATGTTTTCATTAGTTTCGCTCACTCTCGAAATCAAGCATTTAACAGCAGCTTGGAGCAGCCTGTATCTCGGCACAGGAATAAGGTAGGGAAGAATTCAAATACTCATTTTGACTGCCTCCAGAAGTTAGATCAGATGGCCAATGCAATTTGGTGCTAGGCCTTTCCCTTTAGGTTTTACGCCAACAATATTTTCATTAGTTTCGCTCACTCTCGAAATCAAGTATTTTACAGCAGGTTGGATCACCCTGTATCTCAGCACAGGAATAAGGTAGGGAAGAATTCAAATACTCATTTTGACTGCCTCCAGAAGTTAGATCAGATGGCAAATGGTATTTGGTGCTAGGCCTTTCCCTTTAGGTTTTACCCCAACAATGTTTTCATTATTTTCGCTCACACTCGAAATCAAGCATTTTACAGAAGGGTGGAGCACCCTATATCTCAGCAGAGGAATAAGGTAGGGAAGAATTCTAAGGATCATTTTGACTGCCTCCAGAAGTTAGATCAGATGGCAAATTGGATTTGCTGCTAGGCCTTTCCCTTTAGGTTTTACCCCAACAATGTTTTCATTAGATTCGCTCACTCTCGAAATCAAGCATTTTACAGCAGGTTGGAGCAGCCTGTATCTCACCAAAGGAATAAGGTAGGGAAGAATTCTAATACTCATTTTGACTGCCTCCAGAAGTTAGATCAGATGGCAAATGCAATTTGGTGCTAGGCCTTTCCCTTTAGGTTTTACCCCAACAATGTTTTCATTAGTTTCGCTCACTCTCGAAATCAAGCATTTTACAGCAGGTTGGAGCAGCCTGTATCTCAGCACAGGAATAAGGTAGGGAAGAATTCTAAGGATCATTTTGACTGCCTCCAGAAGTTAGATCAGATGGCCAATGCAATTTGGTGCTAGGCCTTTCCCTTTAGGTTTTACCCCAACAATGTTTTCATTAGTTTCGCTCACTCTCGAAATCAAGAATTTTACAGCAGGTTGGAGCAGCCTGTATCTCAGCACAGGAATAAGGTAGGGAAGAATTCAAATACTCATTTTGACTGCCTCCAGAAGTTAGATCAGATGGCCAATGCAATTTGGTGCTAGGCCTTTCCCTTTAGGTTTTACCCCAACAATGTTTTCATTAGTTTCGCTCACTCTCGAAATCAAGCATTTTACAGCAGGTTGGAGCAGCCTGTATCTCAGCACAGGAATAAGGTAGGGAAGAATTCAAATACTCATTTTGACTGCCTCCAGAAGTTAGATCAGATGGCCAATGCAATTTGGTGCTAGGCCTTTCCCTTTAGGTTTTACCCCAACAATGTTTTCATTAGTTTTCCTCACTCTCGAAATCAAGCATTTTACAGCAGGTTGGAGCACCCTGTATCTCAGCACAGGAATAAGGTAGGGAAGAATTCAAATACTCATTTTGACTGCCTCCAGAAGTTAGATCAGATGGCAAATGCAATTTGGTGCTAGGCCTTTCCCTTTAGGTTTTACCCCAACAATGTTTTCATTAGTTTCGCTCACTCTCGAAATCAAGCATTTTACAGCAGGTTGGAGCAGCCTGTATCTCAGCACAGGAATAAGGTAGGGAAGAATTCTAAGGATCATTTTGACTGCCTCCAGAAGTTAGATCAGATGGCCAATGCAATTTGGTGCTAGGCCTTTCCCTTTAGGTTTTACCCCAACAATGTTTTCATTAGTTTCGATCACTCTCGAAATCAAGCATTTTACAGCAGGTTGGAACACCCTGTCTCTCAGCAGAGGAATAAGGCAGGGAAGAATTCAAATACTCATTTTGACTGCCTCCAGAAGTTAGATCAGATGGCAAATGGTATTTGGTGCTAGGCCTTTCCCTTTAGGTTTTACCACAACAATGTTTTCATTCGTTCCGATCACGCTCGAAATCAAGCATTTTACAGCAGGATGGAGCAGCCTGTATCTCAGCACAGGAATAAGGTAGGGAAGAATTCAAATACTCATTTAGACTGCCTCCAGAAGTGAGATCAGATGGCAAATGCAATTTGGTGCTAGGCCTTTCCCTTTAGGTTTTATCCCAACAATGTTTTCATTAGTTTCGCTCACTCTCGAAATCAAGCATTTTACAGCAGGTTGGAGCACCCTGTATCTCAGCAGAAGAAAGAGGTAGGGAAGAATTCAAATACTCATTTTAACTGCCTCCAGAAATTAGATCAGATGGCCAATGCAATTTGGTGCTAGGCCTTTCTCTTTAGATTTTACTCCTACAATGTTTTCATTAGTTTTGCTCACTCTCGAAATCAAGCATTTTACAGCAGGTTGGTGCAGCCTGTATCTCAGCAGAGGAATAAGGTAGGGAAGAATTCTAAGGATCATTTTGACTGCCTCCAGAAGTTACATCAGATGGCCAAAGCAATTTGGTGCTAGGCATTTCCCTTTAGGTTTTACCCCAACAATGTTTTCATTAGATTCGCTCACTCTCGAAATCAAGCATTTTACTGCAGGTTGGAGCAGCCTGTATCTCAGCACAGGAATAAGGTAGGGAAGAATTCAAATACTCATTTTGACTGCCTCCAGAAGTTAGATCAGATGGCCAATGCAATTTGGTGCTAGGCCTTTCCTTTTAGGTTTTACTCCAGGAATGTTTTCATTAGTTTCGCTCAATCTCGAAATCAAGCATTTTACAGCAGGTTGGAGCAGCCTGTATCTCAGCACAGGAATAAGGTAGGGAAGAATTCTAAGGATCATTTTGACTGCCTCCAGAAGTTAGATCAGATTGCCAAAGCAATTTGGTGCTAGGTCTTTCCCTTTAGGTTTTACCCAACAATGTTTTCATTAGTTTCACTCACTCTCGAAATCAAGCATTTTACAGCAGGTTGGAGCAGCCTGTATCTCAGCACAGGAATAAGGTAGGGAAGAATTCAAATACTCATTTTGACTGCCTCCAGAAGTTAGATCAGATGGCAAATGGTATTTGGTGCTAGGCCTTTCCCTTTAGGTTTTACCTCAACAATGTTTTCATTAGTTTCGCTCACTCTCGAAATGAAGCATTTTACAGCCGGTTGGAGCACCCTGTATCTCAGCAGAGGAATAAGGTAGGGAAGAATTCTAAGGATCATTTTGACTGCCTCCAGAAGTTAGATCAGATGGCCAATTGGATTTGGTGCTAGGTCTTTCCCTTTAGGTTTTACCCCAACAATGTTTTCATTAGTTTCGATCACTCTCGAAATCAAGCATTTTACAGCAGCTTGGAGCAGCCTGTATCTCAGCACAGGAATAAGGTAGGGAAGAATTCTAAGGATCATTTTGACTGCCTCCAGAAGTTAGATCAGATGGCCAAAGCAATTTCGTGCTAGGCCTTTCCCTTTAGGTTTTACCCCAACAATGTTTTCATTAGTTTCGCTCACTCTCGAAATCAAGCATTTTACAAAAGGGTGGAGCAGCCTGTATCTCAGCACAGGAATAAGGTAGGGAAGAATTCTAAAGATCATTTTGACTGCCTCCAGAAGTTAGATCAGATGGCAAATTGTATTTGGTGCTAGGTCTTTCCCTTTAGGTTTTACCCCAACAATGTTTTCATTAGTTTCGCTCACTCTCGAAATCAAGCATTTTACAGCAAGTTGGAGCAGCCTGTATCTCAGCACAGGAATAAGGTAGGGAAGAATTCAAATACTCATTTTGACTGCCTCCAGAAGTTAGATCAGATGGCAAATTGTATTTGGTGCTAGGCCTTTCCTTTTAGGTTTTACCCCAACAATGTTTTCATTAGTTTCGCTCAATCTCGAAATCAAGCATTTTACAGCAGGTTGGAGCACCCTGTATCTCAGCAGAGGAATAAGGTAGTTAAGAATTCAAGTACTCATATTGACTGCCTCCAGAAGTTAGATCAGATGGCCAATGCAATTTGGTGCTAGGCCTTTCCCTTTAGGTTTTACCCCAACAATGTTTTCATTAGTTTCGCTCACTCTCGAAATCAAGCATTTTACAGCAGGTTGGAGCACCCTGTATCTCAGCAGAGGAATAAGGTAGGGAAGAATTCAAATACTCATTTTGACTGCCTCCAGAAGTTAGATCAGATGGCAAATTGGATTTGGTGCTAGGTCTTTCCCTTTAGGTTTTACCCCAACAATGTTTTCATTAGTTTCGCTCACTCCCGAACTCAAGCATTTTACAGCAGGTTGGAGCTGCCTGTATCTCACCAAAGGAATAAGGTAGGGAAGAATTCAAATACTCATTTTGACTGCCTCCAGAAGTTAGATCAGATGGCAAATGGTATTTGGTGCTAGGCC
Organism: Melanerpes formicivorus; assembly: GCF_026170545.1. Taxonomy (NCBI): domain Eukaryota; kingdom Metazoa; phylum Chordata; class Aves; order Piciformes; family Picidae; genus Melanerpes; species Melanerpes formicivorus. The sequence continues at coordinate 5,841 of NW_027143198.1, forward strand.
TTTCCCTTTAGGTTTTACCCCAACAATGTTTTCATTCGTTCCGAGCAATCTCGAAATCAAGCATTTTACAGCAGGTTGGAGCACCCTGTATCTCAGCACAGGAATAATTTAGGGAAGAATTCTAAGGATCATTTTGACTGCCTCCAGAAGTTAGATCAGATGGCAAATTGTATTTGGTGCTAGGTCTTTCCCTTTAGGTTTTACCCCAACAATGTTTTCATTAGTTTTGCTCACTCTCGAAATCAAGCATTTTACAGGAGGTTGGAGCAGCCTGTATCTCAGCACAGGAATAAGGTAGGGAAGAATTCTAAGGATCATTTTGACTGCCTCCAGAAGTTAGATCAGATGGTCAATGCAATTTGGTTCTAGACCTTTCCCTTTAGGTTTTACCCCAACAATGTTTTCATTAGTTTCGTTCACTCTTGAAATCAAGCATTTTACAGCAGGTTGGAGCAGCCTGTATCTCAGCACAGGAATAAGGTAGGGAAGAATTCTAAGGATCATTTTGACTGCCTCCAGAAGTTAGATCAGATGGCAAATTGTATTTGGTGCTAGGCCTCTCCCTTTAGGTTTTACCCCAACAATGTTTTCATTAGTTTCGCTCACTCTCGAAATCAAGCATTTTACAGCAGGTTGGAGCAGCCTGTATCTCAGCACAGGAATAAGGTAGGGAAGAATTCTAAGGATCATTTTGACTGCCTCCAGAAGTTAGATCAGATGGCAAATTGGATTTGGTGCTAGGTCTTTCCCTTTAGGTTTTACCCCAACAATGTTTTCATTAGTTTCGCTCACTCTCGAAATCAAGCATTTTACAGCAGGTTGGAGCAGCCTGTATCTCAGCACAGGAATAAGGTAGGGAAGAATTCAAATACTCATTTTGACTGCCTCCAGAAGTTAGATAAGATGGCCAATGGAATTTGGTGCTAGGTCTTTCCCTTTAGGTTTTACCCCAACAATGTTTTCATTAGTTTCGCTCACTCTCGAAATCAAGCATTTTACTGCAGGTTGGAGCAGCCTGTATCTCAGCACAGGAATAAGGTAGGGAAGAATTCAAATACTCATTTTGACTGCCTCCAGAAGTTAGATCAGATGGCCAATGCAATTTGGTGCTAGGCCTTTCCTTTTAGGTTTTACTCCAGGAATGTTTTCATTAGTTTCGCTCAATCTCGAAATCAAGCATTTTACAGCAGGTTGGAGCAGCCTGTATCTCAGCACAGGAATAAGGTAGGGAAGAATTCTAAGGATCATTTTGACTGCCTCCAGAAGTTAGATCAGATTGCCAAAGCAATTTGGTGCTAGGTCTTTCCCTTTAGGTTTTACCCCAACAATGTTTTCATTAGTTTCGCTCACTCTCGAAATCAAGCATTTTACAGCAGGTTGGAGCAGCCTGTATCTCAGCACAGGAATAAGGTAGGGAAGAATTCAAATACTCATTTTGACTGCCTCCAGAAGTTAGATCAGATGGCAAATGGTATTTGGTGCTAGGCCTTTCCCTTTAGGTTTTACCCCAACAATGTTTTCATTAGTTTCGCTCACTCTCGAAATGAAGCATTTTACAGCCGGTTGGAGCACCCTGTATCTCAGCAGAGGAATAAGGTAGGGAAGAATTCTAAGGATCATTTTGACTGCCTCCAGAAGTTAGATCAGATGGCCAATTGGATTTGGTGCTAGGTCTTTCCCTTTAGGTTTTACCCCAACAATGTTTTCATTAGTTTCGCTCACTCTCGAAATCAAGCATTTTACAGCAGGTTGGAGCAGCCTGTATCTCAGCACAGGAATAAGGTAGGGAAGAATTCTAAGGATCATTTTGACTGCCTCCAGAAGTTAGATCAGATGGCCAAAGCAATTTCGTGCTAGGCCTTTCCCTTTAGGTTTTACCCCAACAATGTTTTCATTAGTTTCGCTCACTCTCGAAATCAAGCATTTTACAAAAGGGTGGAGCAGCCTGTATCTCAGCACAGGAATAAGGTAGGGAAGAATTCTAAAGATCATTTTGACTGCCTCCAGAAGTTAGATCAGATGGCAAATTGTATTTGGTGCTAGGTCTTTCCCTTTAGGTTTTACCCCAACAATGTTTTCATTAGTTTCGCTCACTCTCGAAATCAAGCATTTTACAGCAAGTTGGAGCAGCCTGTATCTCAGCACAGGAATAAGGTAGGGAAGAATTCAAATACTCATTTTGACTGCCTCCAGAAGTTAGATCAGATGGCAAATTGTATTTGGTGCTAGGCCTTTCCTTTTAGGTTTTACTCCAGGAATGTTTTCATTAGTTTCGCTCAATCTCGAAATCAAGCATTTTACAGCAGGTTGGAGCACCCTGTATCTCAGCAGAGGAATAAGGTAGTTAAGAATTCAAGTACTCATATTGACTGCCTCCAGAAGTTAGATCAGATGGCCAATGCAATTTGGTGCTAGGCCTTTCCCTTTAGGTTTTACCCCAACAATGTCTTCATTAGTTTCGCTCACTCTCGAAATCAAGCATTTTACAGCAGGTTGGAGCACCCTGTATCTCAGCAGAGGAATAAGGTAGGGAAGAATTCAAATACTCATTTTGACTGCCTCCAGAAGTTAGATCAGATGGCAAATTGGATTTGGTGCTAGGTCTTTCCCTTTAGGTTTTACCCCAACAATGTTTTCATTAGTTTCGCTCACTCTCGAAATCAAGCATTTTACAGCAGGTTGGAGCAGCCTGTATCTCAGCACAGGAATAAGGTAGGGAAGAATTCTAAGGATCATTTTGACTGCCTCCAGAAGTTAGATCAGATGGCCAATGGAATTTGGTGCTAGGCCTTTCCCTTTAGGTTTTACCCCAACAATGTTTTCATTAGTTTCGCTCACTCCCGAACTCAAGCATTTTACAGCAGGTTGGAGCTGCCTGTATCTCACCAAAGGAATAAGGTAGGGAAGAATTCAAATACTCATTTTGACTGCCTCCAGAAGATCGATCAGATGGCAAATGGTATTTGGTGCTAGGCCTTTCCCTTTAGGTTTTACCCCAACAATGTTTTCATTCGTTCCGAGCAATCTCGAAATCAAGCATTTTACAGCAGGTTGGAGCACCCTGTATCTCAGCACAGGAATAATTTAGGGAAGAATTCTAAGGATCATTTTGACTGCCTCCAGAAGTTAGATCAGATGGCAAATTGGATTTGGTGCTAGGTCTTTCCCTTTAGGTTTTACCCCAACAATGTTTTCATTAGTTTTGCTCACTCTCGAAATCAAGCATTTTACAGGAGGTTGGAGCAGCCTGTATCTCAGCACAGGAATAAGGTAGGGAAGAATTCTAAGGATCATTTTGACTGCCTCCAGAAGTTAGATCAGATGGTCAATGCAATTTGGTTCTAGACCTTTCCCTTTAGGTTTTACCCCAACAATGTTTTCATTAGTTTCGTTCACTCTTGAAATCAAGCATTTTACAGCAGGTTGGAGCAGCCTGTATCTCAGCACAGGAATAAGGTAGGGAAGAATTCTAAGGATCATTTTGACTGCCTCCAGAAGTTAGATCAGATGGCAAATTGGATTTGGTGCTAGGTCTTTCCCTTTAGGTTTTACCCCAACAATGTTTTCATTAGTTTCGCTCACTCTCGAAATCAAGCATTTTACAGCAAGTTGGAGCAGCCTGTATCTCAGCACAGGAATAAGGTAGGGAAGAATTCAAATACTCATTTTGACTGCCTCCAGAAGTTAGATCAGATGGCAAATTGTATTTGGTGCTAGGCCTTTCCTTTTAGGTTTTACTCCAGGAATGTTTTCATTAGTTTCGCTCAATCTCGAAATCAAGCATTTTACCGCAGGTTGGAGCACCCTGTATCTCAGCAGAGGAATAAGGTAGTTAAGAATTCAAGTACTCATATTGACTGCCTCCAGAAGTTAGATCAGATGGCCAATGCAATTTGGTGCTAGGCCTTTCCCTTTAGGTTTTACCCCAACAATGTTTTCATTAGTTTCGCTCACTCTCGAAATCAAGCATTTTACAGCAGGTTGGAGCACCCTGTATCTCAGCAGAGGAATAAGGTAGGGAAGAATTCAAATACTCATTTTGACTGCCTCCAGAAGTTAGATCAGATGGCAAATTGGATTTGGTGCTAGGTCTTTCCCTTTAGGTTTTACCCCAACAATGTTTTCATTAGTTTCGCTCACTCTCGAAATCAAGCATTTTACAGCAGGTTGGAGCAGCCTGTATCTCAGCACAGGAATAAGGTAGGGAAGAATTCTAAGGATCATTTTGACTGCCTCCAGAAGTTAGATCAGATGGCCAATGGAATTTGGTGCTAGGCCTTTCCCTTTAGGTTTTACCCCAACAATGTTTTCATTAGTTTCGCTCACTCCCGAACTCAAGCATTTTACAGCAGGTTGGAGCTGCCTGTATCTCACCAAAGGAATAAGGTAGGGAAGAATTCAAATACTCATTTTGACTGCCTCCAGAAGATCGATCAGATGGCAAATGGTATTTGGTGCTAGGCCTTTCCCTTTAGGTTTTACCCCAACAATGTTTTCATTCGTTCCGAGCAATCTCGAAATCAAGCATTTTACAGCAGGTTGGAGCACCCTGTATCTCAGCACAGGAATAATTTAGGGAAGAATTCTAAGGATCATTTTGACTGCCTCCAGAAGTTAGATCAGATGGCAAATTGGATTTGGTGCTAGGTCTTTCCCTTTAGGTTTTACCCCAACAATGTTTTCATTAGTTTTGCTCACTCTCGAAATCAAGCATTTTACAGGAGGTTGGAGCAGCCTGTATCTCAGCACAGGAATAAGGTAGGGAAGAATTCTAAGGATCATTTTGACTGCCTCCAGAAGTTAGATCAGATGGTCAATGCAATTTGGTTCTAGACCTTTCCCTTTAGGTTTTACCCCAACAATGTTTTCATTAGTTTCGTTCACTCTTGAAATCAAGCATTTTACAGCAGGTTGGAGCAGCCTGTATCTCAGCACAGGAATAAGGTAGGGAAGAATTCTAAGGATCATTTTGACTGCCTCCAGAAGTTAGATCAGATGGCAAATTGGATTTGGTGCTAGGTCTTTCCCTTTAGGTTTTACCCCAACAATGTTTTCATTAGTTTCGCTCACTCTCGAAATCAAGCATTTTACAGCAAGTTGGAGCAGCCTGTATCTCAGCACAGGAATAAGGTAGGGAAGAATTCTAAGGATCATTTTGACTGCCTCCAGAAGTTAGATCAGATGGCAAATTGGATTTGGTGCTAGGTCTTTCCCTTTAGGTTTTACCCCAACAATGTTTTCATTAGTTTCGCTCACTCTCGAAATCAAGCATTTTACAGCAGGTTGGAGCAGCCTGTATCTCAGCACAGGAATAAGGTAGGGAAGAATTCTAAGGATCATTTTGACTGCCTCCAGAAGTTAGATCAGATGGCCAATTGGATTTGGTGCTAGGTCTTTCCCTTTAGGTTTTACCCCAACAATGTTTTCATTAGTTTCGCTCACTCTCGAAATCAAGCATTTTACAGCAGGTTGGAGCAGCCTGTATCTCAGCACAGGAATAAGGTAGGGAAGAATTCAAATACTCATTTTGACTGCCTCCAGAAGTTAGATAAGATGGCCAATGGAATTTGGTGTTAGGTCTTTCCCTTTAGGTTTTACCCCAACAATGTTTTCATTAGTTTCGCTCACTCTCGAAATCAAGCATTTTACAGCAGGTTGGAGCAGCCTGTATCTCAGCACAGGAATAAGGTAGGGAAGAATTCTAAGGATCATTTTGACTGCCTCCAGAAGTTAGATCAGATGGCAAATTGGATTTGGTGCTAGGTCTTTCCCTTTAGGTTTCACCCCAACAATGTTTTCATTAGTTTCGCTCACTCTCGAAATCAAGCATTTTACAGCAGGTTGGAGCAGCCTGTATCTCAGCACAGGAATAAGGTAGGGAAGAATTCTAAGGATCATTTTGACTGCCTCCAGAAGTTAGATCAGATGGCAAATTGGATTTGGTGCTAGGTCTTTCCCTTTAGGTTTTACCCCAACAATGTTTTCATTAGTTTCGCTCACTCTCGAAATCAAGCATTTTACAGCAGGTTGGAGCAGCCTGTATCTCAGCACAGGAATAAGGTAGGGAAGAATTCTAAGGATCATTTTGACTGCCTCCAGAAGTTAGATCAGATGGCAAATTGGATTTGGTGCTAGGTCTTTCCCTTTAGGTTTTACCCCAACAATGTTTTCATTAGTTTCGCTCACTCTCGAAATCAAGCATTTTACAGCAGGTTGGAGCAGCCTGTATCTCAGCACAGGAATAAGGTAGGGAAGAATTCTAAGGATCATTTTGACTGCCTCCAGAAGTTAGATCAGATGGCCAATGGAATTTGGTGCTAGGTCTTTCCCTTTAGGTTTTACCCCAACAATGTTTTCATTAGTTTCGCTCACTCTCGAAATCAAGCATTTTACAGCAGGTTGGAGCAGCCTGTATCTCAGCACAGGAATAAGGTAGGGAAGAATTCTAAGGATCATTTTGACTGCCTCCAGAAGTTAGATCAGATGGCCAATGCAATTTGGTGCTAGGCCTTTCCCTTTAGGTTTTACCCCAACAATGTTTTCATTAGTTTCGATCACTCTCGAAATCAAGCATTTTACAGCAGGTTGGAACACCCTGTCTCTCAGCAGAGGAATAAGGCAGGGAAGAATTCAAATACTCATTTTGACTGCCTCCAGAAGTTAGATCAGATGGCAAATGGTATTTGGTGCTAGGCCTTTCCCTTTAGGTTTTACCACAACAATGTTTTCATTCGTTCCGATCACGCTCGAAATCAAGCATTTTACAGCAGGATGGAGCAGCCTGTATCTCAGCACAGGAATAAGGTAGGGAAGAATTCAAATACTCATTTAGACTGCCTCCAGAAGTGAGATCAGATGGCAAATGCAATTTGGTGCTAGGCCTTTCCCTTTAGGTTTTATCCCAACAATGTTTTCATTAGTTTCGCTCACTCTCGAAATCAAGCATTTTACAGCAGGTTGGAGCACCCTGTATCTCAGCAGAAGAAAGAGGTAGGGAAGAATTCAAATACTCATTTTAACTGCCTCCAGAAATTAGATCAGATGGCCAATGCAATTTGGTGCTAGGCCTTTCTCTTTAGATTTTACTCCTACAATGTTTTCATTAGTTTTGCTCACTCTCGAAATCAAGCATTTTACAGCAGGTTGGTGCAGCCTGTATCTCAGCAGAGGAATAAGGTAGGGAAGAATTCTAAGGATCATTTTGACTGCCTCCAGAAGTTAGATCAGATGGCCAAAGCAATTTGGTGCTAGGCCTTTCCCTTTAGGTTTTACCCCAACAATGTTTTCATTAGATTCGCTCACTCTCGAAATCAAGCATTTTACTGCAGGTTGGAGCAGCCTGTATCTCAGCACAGGAATAAGGTAGGGAAGAATTCAAATACTCATTTTGACTGCCTCCAGAAGTTAGATCAGATGGCCAATGCAATTTGGTGCTAGGCCTTTCCTTTTAGGTTTTACTCCAGGAATGTTTTCATTAGTTTCGCTCAATCTCGAAATCAAGCATTTTACAGCAGGTTGGAGCACCCTGTATCTCAGCACAGGAATAAGGTAGGGAAGAATTCTAAGGATCATTTTGACTGCCTCCAGAAGTTAGATCAGATTGCCAAAGCAATTTGGTGCTAGGTCTTTCCCTTTAGGTTTTACCCCAACAATTTTTTCATTAGTTTCGCTCACTCTCGAAATCAAGCATTTTACAGCAGGTTGGAGCAGCCTGTATCTCAGCACAGGAATAAGGTAGGGAAGAATTCAAATACTCATTTTGACTGCCTCCAGAAGTTAGATCAGATGGCAAATGGTATTTGGTGCTAGGCCTTTCCCTTTAGGTTTTACCCCAACAATGTTTTCATTAGTTTCGCTCACTCTCGAAATGAAGCATTTTACAGCCGGTTGGAGCACCCTGTATCTGAGCAGAGGAATAAGGTAGGGAAGAATTCTAAGGATCATTTTGACTGCCTCCAGAAGTTAGATCAGATGGCCAATTGGATTTGGTGCTAGGTCTTTCCCTTTAGGTTTTACCCCAACAATGTTTTCATTAGTTTCGATCACTCTCGAAATCAAGCATTTTACAGCAGCTTGGAGCAGCCTGTATCTCAGCACAGGAATAAGGTAGGGAAGAATTCTAAGGATCATTTTGACTGCCTCCAGAAGTTAGATCAGATGGCCAAAGCAATTTCGTGCTAGGCCTTTCCCTTTAGGTTTTACCCCAACAATGTTTTCATTAGTTTCGCTCACTCTCGAAATCAAGCATTTTACAAAAGGGTGGAGCAGCCTGTATCTCAGCACAGGAATAAGGTAGGGAAGAATTCTAAAGATCATTTTGACTGCCTCCAGAAGTTAGATCAGATGGCAAATTGTATTTGGTGCTAGGTCTTTCCCTTTAGGTTTTACCCCAACAATGTTTTCATTAGTTTCGCTCACTCTCGAAATCAAGCATTTTACAGCAAGTTGGAGCAGCCTGTATCTCAGCACAGGAATAAGGTAGGGAAGAATTCAAATACTCATTTTGACTGCCTCCAGAAGTTAGATCAGATGGCAAATTGGATTTGGTGCTAGGCCTTTCCTTTTAGGTTTTACTCCAGGAATGTTTTCATTAGTTTCGCTCAATCTCGAAATCAAGCATTTTACAGCAGGTTGGAGCAGCCTGTATCTCAGCACAGGAATAAGGTAGTTAAGAATTCAAGTACTCATATTGACTGCCTCCAGAAGTTAGATCAGATGGCCAATGCAATTTGGTGCTAGGCCTTTCCCTTTAGGTTTTACCCCAACAATGTTTTCATTAGTTTCGCTCACTCTCGAAATCAAGCATTTTACAGCAGGTTGGAGCACCCTGTATCTCAGCAGAGGAATAAGGTAGGGAAGAATTCAAATACTCATTTTGACTGCCTCCAGAAGATCGATCAGATGGCAAATGGTATTTGGTGCTAGGCCTTTCCCTTTAGGTTTTACCCCAACAATGTTTTCATTCGTTCCGAGCAATCTCGAAATCAAGCATTTTAAACAGGTTGGAGCAGCCTGTATCTCAGCACAGGAATAATTTAGGGAAGAATTCTAAGGATCATTTTGACTGTCTCCAGAAGTTAGATCAGATGGCAAATTGTATTTGGTGCTAGGTCTTTCCCTTTAGGTTTTACCCCAACAATGTTTTCATTAGTTTTGCTCACTCTCGAAATCAAGCATTTTACAGGAGGTTGGAGCAGCCTGTATCTCAGCACAGGAATAAGGTAGGGAAGAATTCTAAGGATCATTTTGACTGCCTCCAGAAGCTAGATAAGATGGTCAATGCAATTTGGTTCTAGACCTTTCCCTTTAGGTTTTACCCCAACAATGCTTTCATTAGTTTCGTTCACTCTTGAAATCAAGCATTTTACAGCAGGTTGGAGCAGCCTGTATCTCAGCACAGGAATAAGGTAGGGAAGAATTCTAAGGATCATTTTGACTGCCTCCAGAAGTTAGATCAGATGGCAAATTGGATTTGGTGCTAGGTCTTTCCCTTTAGGTTTTACCCCAACAATGTTTTCATTAGTTTCGCTCACTCTCGAAATCAAGCATTTTACAGCAAGTTGGAGCAGCCTGTATCTCAGCACAGGAATAAGGTAGGGAAGAATTCAATTACTCATTTTGACTGCCTCCAGAAGTTAGATCAGATGGCAAATTGTATTTGGTGCTAGGCCTCTCCCTTTAGGTTTTACCCCAACAATGTTTTCATTAGTTTCGCTCACTCTCGAAATCAAGCATTTTACAGCAGGTTGGAGCAGCCTGTATCTCAGCACAGGAATAAGGTAGGGAAGAATTCTAAGGATCATTTTGACTGCCTCCAGAAGTTAGATCAGATGGCAAATTGGATTTGGTGCTAGGTCTTTCCCTTTAGGTTTTACCCAACAATGTTTTCATTAGTTTCGCTCACTCTCGAAATCAAGCATTTTACAGCAGGTTGGAGCAGCCTGTATCTCAGCACAGGAATAAGGTAGGGAAGAATTCTAAGGATCATTTTGACTGCCTCCAGAAGTTAGATCAGATGGCAAATTGGATTTGGTGCTAGGTCTTTCCCTTTAGGTTTTACCCCAACAATGTTTTCATTAGTTTCGCTCACTCTCGAAATCAAGCATTTTACAGCAGGTTGGAGCAGCCTGTATCTCAGCACAGGAATAAGGTAGGGAAGAATTCTAAGGATCATTTTGACTGCCTCCAGAAGTTAGATCAGATGGCCAATTGGATTTGGTGCTAGGTCTTTCCCTTTAGGTTTTACCCCAACAATGTTTTCATTAGTTTCGCTCACTCTCGAAATCAAGCATTTTACAGCAGGTTGGAGCAGCCTGTATCTCAGCACAGGAATAAGGTAGGGAAGAATTCTAAGGATCATTTTGACTGCCTCCAGAAGTTAGATCAGATGGCAAATTGGATTTGGTGCTAGGTCTTTCCCTTTAGGTTTTACCCCAACAATGTTTTCATTAGTTTCGCTCACTCTCGAAATCAAGCATTTTACAGCAGGTTGGAGCAGCCTGTATCTCAGCACAGGAATAAGGTAGGGAAGAATTCAAATACTCATTTTGACTGCCTCCAGAAGTTAGATAAGATGGCCAATGGAATTTGGTGCTAGGTCTTTCCCTTTAGGTTTTACCCCAACAATGTTTTCATTAGTTTCGCTCACTCTCGAAATCAAGCATTTTACAGCAGGTTGGAGCAGCCTGTATCTCAGCACAGGAATAAGGTAGGGAAGAATTCTAAGGATCATTTTGACTGCCTCCAGAAGTTAGATCAGATGGCAAATTGGATTTGGTGCTAGGTCTTTCCCTTTAGGTTTTACCCCAACAATGTTTTCATTAGTTTCGCTCACTCTCGAAATCAAGCATTTTACAGCAGGTTGGAGCAGCCTGTATCTCAGCACAGGAATAAGGTAGGGAAGAATTCTAAGGATCATTTTGACTGCCTCCAGAAGTTAGATCAGATGGCAAATTGGATTTGGTGCTAGGTCTTTCCCTTTAGGTTTTACCCCAACAATGTTTTCATTAGTTTCGCTCACTCTCGAAATCAAGCATTTTACAGCAGGTTGGAGCAGCCTGTATCTCAGCACAGGAATAAGGTAGGGAAGAATTCTAAGGATCATTTTGACTGCCTCCAGAAGTTAGATCAGATGGCAAATTGGATTTGGTGCTAGGTCTTTCCCTTTAGGTTTTACCCCAACAATGTTTTCATTAGTTTCGCTCACTCTCGAAATCAAGCATTTTACAGCAGGTTGGAGCAGCCTGTATCTCAGCACAGGAATAAGGTAGGGAAGAATTCTAAGGATCATTTTGACTGCCTCCAGAAGTTAGATCAGATGGCAAATTGGATTTGGTGCTAGGTCTTTCCCTTTAGGTTTTACCCCAACAATGTTTTCATTAGTTTCGCTCACTCTCGAAATCAAGCATTTTACAGCAGGTTGGAGCAGCCTGTATCTCAGCACAGGAATAAGGTAGGGAAGAATTCTAAGGATCATTTTGACTGCCTCCAGAAGTTAGATCAGATGGCAAATTGGATTTGGTGCTAGGTCTTTCCCTTTAGGTTTTACCCCAACAATGTTTTCATTAGTTTCGCTCACTCTCGAAATCAAGCATTTTACAGCAGGTTGGAGCACCCTGTATCTCAGCAGAGGAATAAGGTAGGGAAGAATTCTAAGGATCATTTTGACTGCCTCCAGAAGTTAGATCAGATGGCCTATGCAATTTGGTGCTAGGCCTTTCCTTTTAGGTTTTACTCCAGGAATGTTTTCATTAGTTTCGCTCAATCTCGAAATCAAGCATTTTACAGCAGGTTGGAGCACCCTGTATCTCAGCAGAGGAATAAGGTAGTTAAGAATTCAAGTACTCATATTGACTGCCTCCAGAAGTTAGATCAGATGGCCAATGCAATTTGGTGCTAGGTCTTTCCCTTTAGGTTTTACCCCAACAATGTTTTCATTAGTTTCGCTCAATCTCGAAATCAAGCATTTTACAGCAGGTTGGAGCACCCTGTATCTCAGCAGAGGAATAAGGTAGGGAAGAATTCAAATACTCATTTTGACTGCCTCCAGAAGTTAGATCAGATGGCAAATTGGATTTGGTGCTAGGCCTTTCCCTTTAGGTTTTACCCCAACAATGTTTTCATTAGTTTCGCTCACTCTCGAAATCAAGCATTTTACAGCAGGTTGGAGCAGCCTGTATCTCAGCACAGGAATAAGGTAGGGAAGAATTCTAAGGATCATTTTGACTGCCTCCAGAAGTTAGATCAGATGGCCAATGGAATTTGGTGCTAGGCCTTTCCCTTTAGGTTTTACCCCAACAATGTTTTCATTAGTTTAGCTCACTCCCGAACTCAAGCATTTTACAGCAGGTTGGAGCTGCCTGTATCTCACCAAAGGAATAAGGTAGGGAAGAATTCAAATACTCATTTTGACTGCCTCCAGAAGATCGATCAGATGGCAAATGGTATTTGGTGCTAGGCCTTTCCCTTTAGGTTTTACCCCAACAATGTTTTCATTCGTTCCGAGCAATCTCGAAATCAAGCATTTTAAACAGGTTGGAGCAGCCTGTATCTCAGCACAGGAATAATTTAGGGAAGAATTCTAAGGATCATTTTGACTGCCTCCAGAAGTTAGATCAGATGGCAAATTGTATTTGGTGCTAGGTCTTTCCCTTTAGGTTTTACCCCAACAATGTTTTCATTAGTTTTGCTCACTCTCGAAATCAAGCATTTTACAGGAGGTTGGAGCAGCCTGTATCTCAGCACAGGAATAAGGTAGGGAAGAATTCTAAGGATCATTTTGACTGCCTCCAGAAGCTAGATAAGATGGTCAATGCAATTTGGTTCTAGACCTTTCCCTTTAGGTTTTACCCCAACAATGCTTTCATTAGTTTCGTTCACTCTTGAAATCAAGCATTTTACAGCAGGTTGGAGCAGCCTGTATCTCAGCACAGGAATAAGGTAGGGAAGAATTCTAAGGATCATTTTGACTGCCTCCAGAAGTTAGATCAGATGGCAAATTGGATTTGGTGCTAGGTCTTTCCCTTTAGGTTTTACCCCAACAATGTTTTCATTAGTTTCGCTCACTCTCGAAATCAAGCATTTTACAGCAAGTTGGAGCAGCCTGTATCTCAGCACAGGAATAAGGTAGGGAAGAATTCAATTACTCATTTTGACTGCCTCCAGAAGTTAGATCAGATGGCAAATTGTATTTGGTGCTAGGCCTCTCCCTTTAGGTTTTACCCCAACAATGTTTTCATTAGTTTCGCTCACTCTCGAAATCAAGCATTTTACAGCAGGTTGGAGCAGCCTGTATCTCAGCACAGGAATAAGGTAGGGAAGAATTCTAAGGATCATTTTGACTGCCTCCAGAAGTTAGATCAGATGGCAAATTGGATTTGGTGCTAGGTCTTTCCCTTTAGGTTTTACCCAACAATGTTTTCATTAGTTTCGCTCACTCTCGAAATCAAGCATTTTACAGCAGGTTGGAGCAGCCTGTATCTCAGCACAGGAATAAGGTAGGGAAGAATTCTAAGGATCATTTTGACTGCCTCCAGAAGTTAGATCAGATGGCAAATTGGATTTGGTGCTAGGTCTTTCCCTTTAGGTTTTACCCCAACAATGTTTTCATTAGTTTCGCTCACTCTCGAAATCAAGCATTTTACAGCAGGTTGGAGCAGCCTGTATCTCAGCACAGGAATAAGGTAGGGAAGAATTCTAAGGATCATTTTGACTGCCTCCAGAAGTTAGATCAGATGGCCAATTGGATTTGGTGCTAGGTCTTTCCCTTTAGGTTTTACCCCAACAATGTTTTCATTAGTTTCGCTCACTCTCGAAATCAAGCATTTTACAGCAGGTTGGAGCAGCCTGTATCTCAGCACAGGAATAAGGTAGGGAAGAATTCTAAGGATCATTTTGACTGCCTCCAGAAGTTAGATCAGATGGCAAATTGGATTTGGTGCTAGGTCTTTCCCTTTAGGTTTTACCCCAACAATGTTTTCATTAGTTTCGCTCACTCTCGAAATCAAGCATTTTACAGCAGGTTGGAGCAGCCTGTATCTCAGCACAGGAATAAGGTAGGGAAGAATTCAAATACTCATTTTGACTGCCTCCAGAAGTTAGATAAGATGGCCAATGGAATTTGGTGCTAGGTCTTTCCCTTTAGGTTTTACCCCAACAATGTTTTCATTAGTTTCGCTCACTCTCGAAATCAAGCATTTTACAGCAGGTTGGAGCAGCCTGTATCTCAGCACAGGAATAAGGTAGGGAAGAATTCTAAGGATCATTTTGACTGCCTCCAGAAGTTAGATCAGATGGCCAATTGGATTTGGTGCTAGGTCTTTCCCTTTAGGTTTTACCCCAACAATGTTTTCATTAGTTTCGCTCACTCTCGAAATCAAGCATTTTACAGCAGGTTGGAGCAGCCTGTATCTCAGCACAGGAATAAGGTAGGGAAGAATTCTAAGGATCATTTTGACTGCCTCCAGAAGTTAGATCAGATGGCAAATTGGATTTGGTGCTAGGTCTTTCCCTTTAGGTTTTACCCCAACAATGTTTTCATTAGTTTCGCTCACTCTCGAAATCAAGCATTTTACAGCAGGTTGGAGCAGCCTGTATCTCAGCACAGGAATAAGGTAGGGAAGAATTCTAAGGATCATTTTGACTGCCTCCAGAAGTTAGATCAGATGGCAAATTGGATTTGGTGCTAGGTCTTTCCCTTTAGGTTTTACCCCAACAATGTTTTCATTAGTTTCGCTCACTCTCGAAATCAAGCATTTTACAGCAGGTTGGAGCAGCCTGTATCTCAGCACAGGAATAAGGTAGGGAAGAATTCTAAGGATCATTTTGACTGCCTCCAGAAGTTAGATCAGATGGCAAATTGGATTTGGTGCTAGGTCTTTCCCTTTAGGTTTTACCCCAACAATGTTTTCATTAGTTTCGCTCACTCTCGAAATCAAGCATTTTACAGCAGGTTGGAGCAGCCTGTATCTCAGCACAGGAATAAGGTAGGGAAGAATTCTAAGGATCATTTTGACTGCCTCCAGAAGTTAGATCAGATGGCAAATTGGATTTGGTGCTAGGTCTTTCCCTTTAGGTTTTACCCCAACAATGTTTTCATTAGTTTCGCTCACTCTCGAAATCAAGCATTTTACAGCAGGTTGGAGCACCCTGTATCTCAGCAGAGGAATAAGGTAGGGAAGAATTCTAAGGATCATTTTGACTGCCTCCAGAAGTTAGATCAGATGGCCTATGCAATTTGGTGCTAGGCCTTTCCTTTTAGGTTTTACTCCAGGAATGTTTTCATTAGTTTCGCTCAATCTCGAAATCAAGCATTTTACAGCAGGTTGGAGCACCCTGTATCTCAGCAGAGGAATAAGGTAGTTAAGAATTCAAGTACTCATATTGACTGCCTCCAGAAGTTAGATCAGATGGCCAATGCAATTTGGTGCTAGGTCTTTCCCTTTAGGTTTTACCCCAACAATGTTTTCATTAGTTTCGCTCACTCTCGAAATCAAGCATTTTACAGCAGGTTGGAGCACCCTGTATCTCAGCAGAGGAATAAGGTAGGGAAGAATTCAAATACTCATTTTGACTGCCTCCAGAAGTTAGATCAGATGGCAAATTGGATTTGGTGCTAGGCCTTTCCCTTTAGGTTTTACCCCAACAATGTTTTCATTAGTTTCGCTCACTCTCGAAATCAAGCATTTTACAGCAGGTTGGAGCAGCCTGTATCTCAGCACAGGAATAAGGTAGGGAAGAATTCTAAGGATCATTTTGACTGCCTCCAGAAGTTAGATCAGATGGCCAATGGAATTTGGTGCTAGGCCTTTCCCTTTAGGTTTTACCCCAACAATGTTTTCATTAGTTTCGCTCACTCCCGAACTCAAGCATTTTACAGCAGGTTGGAGCTGCCTGTATCTCACCAAAGGAATAAGGTAGGGAAGAATTCAAATACTCATTTTGACTGCCTCCAGAAGATCGATCAGATGGCAAATGGTATTTGGTGCTAGGCCTTTCCCTTTAGGTTTTACCCCAACAATGTTTTCATTCGTTCCGAGCAATCTCGAAATCAAGCATTTTAAACAGGTTGGAGCACCCTGTATCTCAGCACAGGAATAAGGTAGGGAAGAATTCTAAGGATCATTTTGACTGCCTCCAGAAGTTAGATCAGATGGCAAATTGGATTTGGTGCTAGGTCTTTCCCTTTAGGTTTTACCCCAACAATGTTTTCATTAGTTTCGCTCACTCTCGAAAACAAGCATTTTACAGCAGGTTGGAGCAGCCTGTATCTCAGCACAGGAATAAGGTAGGGAAGAATTCTAAGGATCATTTTGACTGCCTCCAGAAGTTAGATCAGATGGCAAATTGGATTTGGTGCTAGGTCTTTCCCTTTAGGTTTTACCCCAACAATGTTTTCATTAGTTTCGCTCACTCTCGAAATCAAGCATTTTACAGGAGGTTGGAGCAGCCTGTATCTCAGCACAGGAATAAGGTAGGGAAGAATTCTAAGGATCATTTTGACTGCCTCCAGAAGTTAGATCAGATGGCAAATTGGATTTGGTGCTAGGTCTTTCCCTTTAGGTTTTACCCCAACAATGTTTTCATTAGTTTCGCTCACTCTCGAAATCAAGCATTTTACAGCAGGTTGGAGCAGCCTGTATCTCAGCACAGGAATAAGGTAGGGAAGAATTCTAAGGATCATTTTGACTGCCTCCAGAAGTTAGATCAGATGGCAAATTGGATTTGGTGCTAGGTCTTTCCCTTTAGGTTTTACCCCAACAATGTTTTCATTAGTTTCGCTCACTCTCGAAATCAAGCATTTTACAGCAGGTTGGAGCACCCTGTATCTCAGCAGAGGAATAAGGTAGGGAAGAATTCTAAGGATCATTTTGACTGCCTCCAGAAGTTAGATCAGATGGCCTATGCAATTTGGTGCTAGGCCTTTCCTTTTAGGTTTTACTCCAGGAATGTTTTCATTAGTTTCGCTCAATCTCGAAATCAAGCATTTTACAGCAGGTTGGAGCACCCTGTATCTCAGCAGAGGAATAAGGTAGTTAAGAATTCAAGTACTCATATTGACTGCCTCCAGAAGTTAGATCAGATGGCCAATGCAATTTGGTGCTAGGTCTTTCCCTTTAGGTTTTACCCCAACAATGTTTTCATTAGTTTCGCTCAATCTCGAAATCAAGCATTTTACAGCAGGTTGGAGCACCCTGTATCTCAGCAGAGGAATAAGGTAGGGAAGAATTCAAATACTCATTTTGACTGCCTCCAGAAGTTAGATCAGATGGCAAATTGGATTTGGTGCTAGGCCTTTCCCTTTAGGTTTTACCCCAACAATGTTTTCATTAGTTTCGCTCACTCTCGAAATCAAGCATTTTACAGCAGGTTGGAGCAGCCTGTATCTCAGCACAGGAATAAGGTAGGGAAGAATTCTAAGGATCATTTTGACTGCCTCCAGAAGTTAGATCAGATGGCCAATGGAATTTGGTGCTAGGCCTTTCCCTTTAGGTTTTACCCCAACAATGTTTTCATTAGTTTCGCTCACTCCCGAACTCAAGCATTTTACAGCAGGTTGGAGCTGCCTGTATCTCACCAAAGGAATAAGGTAGGGAAGAATTCAAATACTCATTTTGACTGCCTCCAGAAGATCGATCAGATGGCAAATGGTATTTGGTGCTAGGCCTTTCCCTTTAGGTTTTACCCCAACAATGTTTTCATTCGTTCCGAGCAATCTCGAAATCAAGCATTTTAAACAGGTTGGAGCACCCTGTATCTCAGCACAGGAATAATTTAGGGAAGAATTCTAAGGATCATTTTGACTGCCTCCAGAAGTTAGATCAGATGGCAAATTGGATTTGGTGCTAGGTCTTTCCCTTTAGGTTTTACCCCAACAATGTTTTCATTAGTTTCGCTCACTCTCGAAATCAAGCATTTTACAGCAGGTTGGAGCAGCCTGTATCTCAGCACAGGAATAAGGTAGGGAAGAATTCTAAGGATCATTTTGACTGCCTCCAGAAGTTAGATCAGATGGCAAATTGGATTTGGTGCTAGGTCTTTCCCTTTAGGTTTTACCCCAACAATGTTTTCATTAGTTTCGCTCACTCTCGAAATCAAGCATTTTACAGCAGGTTGGAGCAGCCTGTATCTCAGCACAGGAATAAGGTAGGGAAGAATTCTAAGGATCATTTTGACTGCCTCCAGAAGTTAGATCAGATGGCCAATTGGATTTGGTGCTAGGTCTTTCCCTTTAGGTTTTACCCCAACAATGTTTTCATTAGTTTCGCTCACTCTCGAAATCAAGCATTTTACAGCAGGTTGGAGCAGCCTGTATCTCAGCACAGGAATAAGGTAGGGAAGAATTCTAAGGATCATTTTGACTGCCTCCAGAAGTTAGATCAGATGGCAAATTGGATTTGGTGCTAGGTCTTTCCCTTTAGGTTTTACCCCAACAATGTTTTCATTAGTTTCGCTCACTCTCGAAATCAAGCATTTTACAGCAGGTTGGAGCAGCCTGTATCTCAGCACAGGAATAAGGTAGGGAAGAATTCTAAGGATCATTTTGACTGCCTCCAGAAGTTAGATCAGATGGCAAATTGGATTTGGTGCTAGGTCTTTCCCTTTAGGTTTTACCCCAACAATGTTTTCATTAGTTTCGCTCACTCTCGAAATCAAGCATTTTACAGCAGGTTGGAGCAGCCTGTATCTCAGCACAGGAATAAGGTAGGGAAGAATTCTAAGGATCATTTTGACTGCCTCCAGAAGTTAGATCAGATGGCAAATTGGATTTGGTGCTAGGTCTTTCCCTTTAGGTTTTACCCCAACAATGTTTTCATTAGTTTCGCTCACTCTCGAAATCAAGCATTTTACAGCAGGTTGGAGCAGCCTGTATCTCAGCACAGGAATAAGGTAGGGAAGAATTCTAAGGATCATTTTGACTGCCTCCAGAAGTTAGATCAGATGGCAAATTGGATTTGGTGCTAGGTCTTTCCCTTTAGGTTTTACCCCAACAATGTTTTCATTAGTTTCGCTCACTCTCGAAATCAAGCATTTTACAGCAGGTTGGAGCAGCCTGTATCTCAGCACAGGAATAAGGTAGGGAAGAATTCTAAGGATCATTTTGACTGCCTCCAGAAGTTAGATCAGATGGCCAATTGGATTTGGTGCTAGGTCTTTCCCTTTAGGTTTTACCCCAACAATGTTTTCATTAGTTTCGCTCACTCTCGAAATCAAGCATTTTACAGCAGGTTGGAGCAGCCTGTATCTCAGCACAGGAATAAGGTAGGGAAGAATTCTAAGGATCATTTTGACTGCCTCCAGAAGTTAGATCAGATGGCAAATTGGATTTGGTGCTAGGTCTTTCCCTTTAGGTTTTACCCCAACAATGTTTTCATTAGTTTCGCTCACTCTCGAAATCAAGCATTTTACAGCAGGTTGGAGCAGCCTGTATCTCAGCACAGGAATAAGGTAGGGAAGAATTCTAAGGATCATTTTGACTGCCTCCAGAAGTTAGATCAGATGGCAAATTGGATTTGGTGCTAGGTCTTTCCCTTTAGGTTTTACCCCAACAATGTTTTCATTAGTTTCGCTCACTCTCGAAATCAAGCATTTTACAGCAGGTTGGAGCAGCCTGTATCTCAGCACAGGAATAAGGTAGGGAAGAATTCTAAGGATCATTTTGACTGCCTCCAGAAGTTAGATCAGATGGCAAATTGGATTTGGTGCTAGGTCTTTCCCTTTAGGTTTTACCCCAACAATGTTTTCATTAGTTTCGCTCACTCTCGAAATCAAGCATTTTACAGCAGGTTGGAGCACCCTGTATCTCAGCAGAGGAATAAGGTAGGGAAGAATTCTAAGGATCATTTTGACTGCCTCCAGAAGTTAGATCAGATGGCCTATGCAATTTGGTGCTAGGCCTTTCCTTTTAGGTTTTACTCCAGGAATGTTTTCATTAGTTTCGCTCAATCTCGAAATCAAGCATTTTACAGCAGGTTGGAGCACCCTGTATCTCAGCAGAGGAATAAGGTAGTTAAGAATTCAAGTACTCATATTGACTGCCTCCAGAAGTTAGATCAGATGGCCAATGCAATTTGGTGCTAGGTCTTTCCCTTTAGGTTTTACCCCAACAATGTTTTCATTAGTTTCGCTCAATCTCGAAATCAAGCATTTTACAGCAGGTTGGAGCACCCTGTATCTCAGCAGAGGAATAAGGTAGGGAAGAATTCAAATACTCATTTTGACTGCCTCCAGAAGTTAGATCAGATGGCAAATTGGATTTGGTGCTAGGCCTTTCCCTTTAGGTTTTACCCCAACAATGTTTTCATTAGTTTCGCTCACTCTCGAAATCAAGCATTTTACAGCAGGTTGGAGCAGCCTGTATCTCAGCACAGGAATAAGGTAGGGAAGAATTCTAAGGATCATTTTGACTGCCTCCAGAAGTTAGATCAGATGGCCAATGGAATTTGGTGCTAGGCCTTTCCCTTTAGGTTTTACCCCAACAATGTTTTCATTAGTTTCGCTCACTCCCGAACTCAAGCATTTTACAGCAGGTTGGAGCTGCCTGTATCTCACCAAAGGAATAAGGTAGGGAAGAATTCAAATACTCATTTTGACTGCCTCCAGAAGATCGATCAGATGGCAAATTGGATTTGGTGCTAGGCCTTTCCCTTTAGGTTTTACCCCAACAATGTTTTCATTCGTTCCGTGCAATCTCGAAATCAAGCATTTTAAACAGGTTGGAGCACCCTGTATCTCAGCACAGGAATAATTTAGGGAAGAATTCTAAGGATCATTTTGACTGCCTCCAGAAGTTAGATCAGATGGCAAATTGGATTTGGTGCTAGGTCTTTCCCTTTAGGTTTTACCCCAACAATGTTTTCATTAGTTTCGCTCACTCTCGAAATCAAGCATTTTACAGCAGGTTGGAGCAGCCTGTATCTCAGCACAGGAATAAGGTAGGGAAGAATTCTAAGGATCATTTTGACTGCCTCCAGAAGTTAGATCAGATGGCAAATTGGATTTGGTGCTAGGTCTTTCCCTTTAGGTTTTACCCCAACAATGTTTTCATTAGTTTCGCTCACTCTCGAAATCAAGCATTTTACAGCAGGTTGGAGCAGCCTGTATCTCAGCACAGGAATAAGGTAGGGAAGAATTCTAAGGATCATTTTGACTGCCTCCAGAAGTTAGATCAGATGGCCAATTGGATTTGGTGCTAGGTCTTTCCCTTTAGGTTTTACCCCAACAATGTTTTCATTAGTTTCGCTCACTCTCGAAATCAAGCATTTTACAGCAGGTTGGAGCAGCCTGTATCTCAGCACAGGAATAAGGTAGGGAAGAATTCTAAGGATCATTTTGACTGCCTCCAGAAGTTAGATCAGATGGCAAATTGGATTTGGTGCTAGGTCTTTCCCTTTAGGTTTTACCCCAACAATGTTTTCATTAGTTTCGCTCACTCTCGAAATCAAGCATTTTACAGCAGGTTGGAGCAGCCTGTATCTCAGCACAGGAATAAGGTAGGGAAGAATTCTAAGGATCATTTTGACTGCCTCCAGAAGTTAGATCAGATGGCAAATTGGATTTGGTGCTAGGTCTTTCCCTTTAGGTTTTACCCCAACAATGTTTTCATTAGTTTCGCTCACTCTCGAAATCAAGCATTTTACAGCAGGTTGGAGCAGCCTGTATCTCAGCACAGGAATAAGGTAGGGAAGAATTCTAAGGATCATTTTGACTGCCTCCAGAAGTTAGATCAGATGGCAAATTGGATTTGGTGCTAGGTCTTTCCCTTTAGGTTTTACCCCAACAATGTTTTCATTAGTTTCGCTCACTCTCGAAATCAAGCATTTTACAGCAGGTTGGAGCAGCCTGTATCTCAGCACAGGAATAAGGTAGGGAAGAATTCTAAGGATCATTTTGACTGCCTCCAGAAGTTAGATCAGATGGCAAATTGGATTTGGTGCTAGGTCTTTCCCTTTAGGTTTTACCCCAACAATGTTTTCATTAGTTTCGCTCACTCTCGAAATCAAGCATTTTACAGCAGGTTGGAGCAGCCTGTATCTCAGCACAGGAATAAGGTAGGGAAGAATTCTAAGGATCATTTTGACTGCCTCCAGAAGTTAGATCAGATGGCAAATTGGATTTGGTGCTAGGTCTTTCCCTTTAGGTTTTACCCCAACAATGTTTTCATTAGTTTCGCTCACTCTCGAAATCAAGCATTTTACAGCAGGTTGGAGCAGCCTGTATCTCAGCACAGGAATAAGGTAGGGAAGAATTCTAAGGATCATTTTGACTGCCTCCAGAAGTTAGATCAGATGGCAAATTGGATTTGGTGCTAGGTCTTTCCCTTTAGGTTTTACCCCAACAATGTTTTCATTAGTTTCGCTCACTCTCGAAATCAAGCATTTTACAGCAGGTTGGAGCAGCCTGTATCTCAGCACAGGAATAAGGTAGGGAAGAATTCTAAGGATCATTTTGACTGCCTCCAGAAGTTAGATCAGATGGCAAATTGGATTTGGTGCTAGGTCTTTCCCTTTAGGTTTTACCCCAACAATGTTTTCATTAGTTTCGCTCACTCTCGAAATCAAGCATTTTACAGCAGGTTGGAGCAGCCTGTATCTCAGCACAGGAATAAGGTAGGGAAGAATTCTAAGGATCATTTTGACTGCCTCCAGAAGTTAGATCAGATGGCAAATTGGATTTGGTGCTAGGTCTTTCCCTTTAGGTTTTACCCCAACAATGTTTTCATTAGTTTCGCTCACTCTCGAAATCAAGCATTTTACAGCAGGTTGGAGCAGCCTGTATCTCAGCACAGGAATAAGGTAGGGAAGAATTCTAAGGATCATTTTGACTGCCTCCAGAAGTTAGATCAGATGGCAAATTGGATTTGGTGCTAGGTCTTTCCCTTTAGGTTTTACCCCAACAATGTTTTCATTAGTTTCGCTCACTCTCGAAATCAAGCATTTTACAGCAGGTTGGAGCAGCCTGTATCTCAGCACAGGAATAAGGTAGGGAAGAATTCTAAGGCTCATTTTGACTGCCTCCAGAAGTTAGATCAGATGGCAAATTGGATTTGGTGCTAGGTCTTTCCCTTTAGGTTTTACCCCAACAATGTTTTCATTAGTTTCGCTCACTCTCGAAATCAAGCATTTTACAGCAGGTTGGAGCAGCCTGTATCTCAGCACAGGAATAAGGTAGGGAAGAATTCAAATACTCATTTTGACTGCCTCCAGAAGTTAGATCAGATGGCCAATGGAATTTGGTGCTAGGTCTTTCCCTTTAGGTTTTACCCCAACAATGTTTTCATTAGTTTCGCTCACTCTCGAAATCAAGCATTTTACAGCAGGTTGGAGCAGCCTGTATCTCAGCACAGGAATAAGGTAGGGAAGAATTCTAAGGATCATTTTGACTGCCTCCAGAAGTTAGATCAGATGGCAAATTGGATTTGGTGCTAGGTCTTTCCCTTTAGGTTTTACCCCAACAATGTTTTCATTAGTTTCGCTCACTCTCGAAATCAAGCATTTTACAGCAGGTTGGAGCAGCCTGTATCTCAGCACAGGAATAAGGTAGGGAAGAATTCTAAGGATCATTTTGACTGCCTCCAGAAGTTAGATCAGATGGCAAATTGGATTTGGTGCTAGGTCTTTCCCTTTAGGTTTTACCCCAACAATGTTTTCATTAGTTTCGCTCACTCTCGAAATCAAGCATTTTACAGCAGGTTGGAGCAGCCTGTATCTCAGCACAGGAATAAGGTAGGGAAGAATTCTAAGGATCATTTTGACTGCCTCCAGAAGTTAGATCAGATGGCAAATTGGATTTGGTGCTAGGTCTTTCCCTTTAGGTTTTACCCCAACAATGTTTTCATTAGTTTCGCTCACTCTCGAAATCAAGCATTTTACAGCAGGTTGGAGCAGCCTGTATCTCAGCACAGGAATAAGGTAGGGAAGAATTCTAAGGCTCATTTTGACTGCCTCCAGAAGTTAGATCAGATGGCAAATTGGATTTGGTGCTAGGTCTTTCCCTTTAGGTTTTACCCCAACAATGTTTTCATTAGTTTCGCTCACTCTCGAAATCAAGCATTTTACAGCAGGTTGGAGCAGCCTGTATCTCAGCACAGGAATAAGGTAGGGAAGAATTCTAAGGATCATTTTGACTGCCTCCAGAAGTTAGATCAGATGGCAAATTGGATTTGGTGCTAGGTCTTTCCCTTTAGGTTTTACCCCAACAATGTTTTCATTAGTTTCGCTCACTCTCGAAATCAAGCATTTTACAGCAGGTTGGAGCAGCCTGTATCTCAGCACAGGAATAAGGTAGGGAAGAATTCTAAGGATCATTTTGACTGCCTCCAGAAGTTAGATCAGATGGCAAATTGGATTTGGTGCTAGGTCTTTCCCTTTAGGTTTTACCGCAACAATGTTTTCATTAGTTTCGCTCACTCTCGAAATCAAGCATTTTACAGCAGGTTGGAGCAGCCTGTATCTCAGCACAGGAATAAGGTAGGGAAGAATTCTAAGGATCATTTTGACTGCCTCCAGAAGTTAGATCAGATGGCAAATTGGATTTGGTGCTAGGTCTTTCCCTTTAGGTTTTACCCCAACAATGTTTTCATTAGTTTCGCTCACTCTCGAAATCAAGCATTTTACAGCAGGTTGGAGCAGCCTGTATCTCAGCACAGGAATAAGGTAGGGAAGAATTCTAAGGATCATTTTGACTGCCTCCAGAAGTTAGATCAGATGGCAAATTGGATTTGGTGCTAGGTCTTTCCCTTTAGGTTTTACCCCAACAATGTTTTCATTAGTTTCGCTCACTCTCGAAATCAAGCATTTTACAGCAGGTTGGAGCAGCCTGTATCTCAGCACAGGAATAAGGTAGGGAAGAATTCAAATACTCATTTTGACTGCCTCCAGAAGTTAGATCAGATGGCAAATTGGATTTGGTGCTAGGTCTTTCCCTTTAGGTTTTACCCCAACAATGTTTTCATTAGTTTCGCTCACTCTCGAAATCAAGCATTTTACAGCAGGTTGGAGCAGCCTGTATCTCAGCACAGGAATAAGGTAGGGAAGAATTCTAAGGATCATTTTGACTGCCTCCAGAAGTTAGATCAGATGGCCAATTGGATTTGGTGCTAGGTCTTTCCCTTTAGGTTTTACCCCAACAATGTTTTCATTAGTTTCGCTCACTCTCGAAATCAAGCATTTTACAGCAGGTTGGAGCAGCCTGTATCTCAGCACAGGAATAAGGTAGGGAAGAATTCAAATACTCATTTTGACTGCCTCCAGAAGTTAGATAAGATGGCCAATGGAATTTGGTGCTAGGTCTTTCCCTTTAGGTTTTACCCCAACAATGTTTTCATTAGTTTCGCTCACTCTCGAAATCAAGCATTTTACAGCAGGTTGGAGCAGCCTGTATCTCAGCACAGGAATAAGGTAGGGAAGAATTCTAAGGATCATTTTGACTGCCTCCAGAAGTTAGATCAGATGGCAAATTGGATTTGGTGCTAGGTCTTTCCCTTTAGGTTTTACCCCAACAATGTTTTCATTAGTTTCGCTCACTCTCGAAATCAAGCATTTTACAGCAGGTTGGAGCAGCCTGTATCTCAGCACAGGAATAAGGTAGGGAAGAATTCTAAGGATCATTTTGACTGCCTCCAGAAGTTAGATCAGATGGCAAATTGGATTTGGTGCTAGGTCTTTCCCTTTAGGTTTTACCCCAACAATGTTTTCATTAGTTTCGCTCACTCTCGAAATCAAGCATTTTACAGCAGGTTGGAGCAGCCTGTATCTCAGCACAGGAATAAGGTAGGGAAGAATTCTAAGGATCATTTTGACTGCCTCCAGAAGTTAGATCAGATGGCAAATTGGATTTGGTGCTAGGTCTTTCCCTTTAGGTTTTACCCCAACAATGTTTTCATTAGTTTCGCTCACTCTCGAAATCAAGCATTTTACAGCAGGTTGGAGCAGCCTGTATCTCAGCACAGGAATAAGGTAGGGAAGAATTCTAAGGATCATTTTGACTGCCTCCAGAAGTTAGATCAGATGGCCAATGGAATTTGGTGCTAGGTCTTTCCCTTTAGGTTTTACCCCAACAATGTTTTCATTAGTTTCGCTCACTCTCGAAATCAAGCATTTTACAGCAGGTTGGAGCAGCCTGTATCTCAGCACAGGAATAAGGTAGGGAAGAATTCTAAGGATCATTTTGACTGCCTCCAGAAGTTAGATCAGATGGCCAATGCAATTTGGTGCTAGGCCTTTCCCTTTAGGTTTTACCCCAACAATGTTTTCATTAGTTTCGCTCACTCTCGAAATCAAGCATTTTACAGCAGGTTGGAACACCCTGTCTCTCAGCAGAGGAATAAGGCAGGGAAGAATTCAAATACTCATTTTGACTGCCTCCAGAAGTTAGATCAGATGGCAAATGGTATTTGGTGCTAGGCCTTTCCCTTTAGGTTTTACCACAACAATGTTTTCATTCGTTCCGATCACGCTCGAAATCAAGCATTTTACAGCAGGATGGAGCAGCCTGTATCTCAGCACAGGAATAAGGTAGGGAAGAATTCAAATACTCATTTAGACTGCCTCCAGAAGTGAGATCAGATGGCAAATGCAATTTGGTGCTAGGCCTTTCCCTTTAGGTTTTATCCCAACAATGTTTTCATTAGTTTCGCTCACTCTCGAAATCAAGCATTTTACAGCAGGTTGGAGCACCCTGTATCTCAGCAGAAGAAAGAGGTAGGGAAGAATTCAAATACTCATTTTAACTGCCTCCAGAAATTAGATCAGATGGCCAATGCAATTTGGTGCTAGGCCTTTCTCTTTAGATTTTACTCCTACAATGTTTTCATTAGTTTTGCTCACTCTCGAAATCAAGCATTTTACAGCAGGTTGGTGCAGCCTGTATCTCAGCAGAGGAATAAGGTAGGGAAGAATTCTAAGGATCATTTTGACTGCCTCCAGAAGTTAGATCAGATGGCCAAAGCAATTTGGTGCTAGGCCTTTCCCTTTAGGTTTTACCCCAACAATGTTTTCATTAGATTCGCTCACTCTCGAAATCAAGCATTTTACTGCAGGTTGGAGCAGCCTGTATCTCAGCACAGGAATAAGGTAGGGAAGAATTCAAATACTCATTTTGACTGCCTCCAGAAGTTAGATCAGATGGCCAATGCAATTTGGTGCTAGGCCTTTCCTTTTAGGTTTTACTCCAGGAATGTTTTCATTAGTTTCGCTCAATCTCGAAATCAAGCATTTTACAGCAGGTTGGAGCACCCTGTATCTCAGCACAGGAATAAGGTAGGGAAGAATTCTAAGGATCATTTTGACTGCCTCCAGAAGTTAGATCAGATTGCCAAAGCAATTTGGTGCTAGGTCTTTCCCTTTAGGTTTTACCCCAACAATTTTTTCATTAGTTTCGCTCACTCTCGAAATCAAGCATTTTACAGCAGGTTGGAGCAGCCTGTATCTCAGCACAGGAATAAGGTAGGGAAGAATTCAAATACTCATTTTGACTGCCTCCAGAAGTTAGATCAGATGGCAAATGGTATTTGGTGCTAG
This sequence comes from Melanerpes formicivorus, assembly GCF_026170545.1. Taxonomy (NCBI): domain Eukaryota; kingdom Metazoa; phylum Chordata; class Aves; order Piciformes; family Picidae; genus Melanerpes; species Melanerpes formicivorus. The sequence continues at coordinate 33,359 of NW_027143198.1, forward strand.
GCCTTTCCCTTTAGGTTTTACCCCAACAATGTTTTCATTAGTTTCGCTCACTCTCGAAATGAAGCATTTTACAGCCGGTTGGAGCACCCTGTATCTGAGCAGAGGAATAAGGTAGGGAAGAATTCTAAGGATCATTTTGACTGCCTCCAGAAGTTAGATCAGATGGCCAATTGGATTTGGTGCTAGGTCTTTCCCTTTAGGTTTTACCCCAACAATGTTTTCATTAGTTTCGATCACTCTCGAAATCAAGCATTTTACAGCAGCTTGGAGCAGCCTGTATCTCAGCACAGGAATAAGGTAGGGAAGAATTCTAAGGATCATTTTGACTGCCTCCAGAAGTTAGATCAGATGGCCAAAGCAATTTCGTGCTAGGCCTTTCCCTTTAGGTTTTACCCCAACAATGTTTTCATTAGTTTCGCTCACTCTCGAAATCAAGCATTTTACAAAAGGGTGGAGCAGCCTGTATCTCAGCACAGGAATAAGGTAGGGAAGAATTCTAAGGATCATTTTGACTGCCTCCAGAAGTTAGATCAGATGGCAAATTGGATTTGGTGCTAGGTCTTTCCCTTTAGGTTTTACCCCAACAATGTTTTCATTAGTTTCGCTCACTCTCGAAATCAAGCATTTTACAGCAGGTTGGAGCAGCCTGTATCTCAGCACAGGAATAAGGTAGGGAAGAATTCTAAGGATCATTTTGACTGCCTCCAGAAGTTAGATCAGATGGCAAATTGGATTTGGTGCTAGGTCTTTCCCTTTAGGTTTTACCCCAACAATGTTTTCATTAGTTTCGCTCACTCTCGAAATCAAGCATTTTACAGCAGGTTGGAGCAGCCTGTATCTCAGCACAGGAATAAGGTAGGGAAGAATTCTAAGGATCATTTTGACTGCCTCCAGAAGTTAGATCAGATGGCAAATTGGATTTGGTGCTAGGTCTTTCCCTTTAGGTTTTACCCCAACAATGTTTTCATTAGTTTCGCTCACTCTCGAAATCAAGCATTTTACAGCAGGTTGGAGCAGCCTGTATCTCAGCACAGGAATAAGGTAGGGAAGAATTCTAAGGATCATTTTGACTGCCTCCAGAAGTTAGATCAGATGGCAAATTGGATTTGGTGCTAGGTCTTTCCCTTTAGGTTTTACCCCAACAATGTTTTCATTAGTTTCGCTCACTCTCGAAATCAAGCATTTTACAGCAGGTTGGAGCAGCCTGTATCTCAGCACAGGAATAAGGTAGGGAAGAATTCTAAGGATCATTTTGACTGCCTCCAGAAGTTAGATCAGATGGCAAATTGGATTTGGTGCTAGGTCTTTCCCTTTAGGTTTTACCCCAACAATGTTTTCATTAGTTTCGCTCACTCTCGAAATCAAGCATTTTACAGCAGGTTGGAGCACCCTGTATCTCAGCAGAGGAATAAGGTAGGGAAGAATTCTAAGGATCATTTTGACTGCCTCCAGAAGTTAGATCAGATGGCCTATGCAATTTGGTGCTAGGCCTTTCCTTTTAGGTTTTACTCCAGGAATGTTTTCATTAGTTTCGCTCAATCTCGAAATCAAGCATTTTACAGCAGGTTGGAGCACCCTGTATCTCAGCAGAGGAATAAGGTAGTTAAGAATTCAAGTACTCATATTGACTGCCTCCAGAAGTTAGATCAGATGGCCAATGCAATTTGGTGCTAGGTCTTTCCCTTTAGGTTTTACCCCAACAATGTTTTCATTAGTTTCGCTCAATCTCGAAATCAAGCATTTTACAGCAGGTTGGAGCACCCTGTATCTCAGCAGAGGAATAAGGTAGGGAAGAATTCAAATACTCATTTTGACTGCCTCCAGAAGTTAGATCAGATGGCAAATTGGATTTGGTGCTAGGCCTTTCCCTTTAGGTTTTACCCCAACAATGTTTTCATTAGTTTCGCTCACTCTCGAAATCAAGCATTTTACAGCAGGTTGGAGCAGCCTGTATCTCAGCACAGGAATAAGGTAGGGAAGAATTCTAAGGATCATTTTGACTGCCTCCAGAAGTTAGATCAGATGGCCAATGGAATTTGGTGCTAGGCCTTTCCCTTTAGGTTTTACCCCAACAATGTTTTCATTAGTTTAGCTCACTCCCGAACTCAAGCATTTTACAGCAGGTTGGAGCTGCCTGTATCTCACCAAAGGAATAAGGTAGGGAAGAATTCAAATACTCATTTTGACTGCCTCCAGAAGATCGATCAGATGGCAAATGGTATTTGGTGCTAGGCCTTTCCCTTTAGGTTTTTACCCCAACAATGTTTTCATTCGTTCCGAGCAATCTCGAAATCAAGCATTTTAAACAGGTTGGAGCAGCCTGTATCTCAGCACAGGAATAATTTAGGGAAGAATTCTAAGGATCATTTTGACTGCCTCCAGAAGTTAGATCAGATGGCAAATTGTATTTGGTGCTAGGTCTTTCCCTTTAGGTTTTACCCCAACAATGTTTTCATTAGTTTTGCTCACTCTCGAAATCAAGCATTTTACAGGAGGTTGGAGCAGCCTGTATCTCAGCACAGGAATAAGGTAGGGAAGAATTCTAAGGATCATTTTGACTGCCTCCAGAAGCTAGATAAGATGGTCAATGCAATTTGGTTCTAGACCTTTCCCTTTAGGTTTTACCCCAACAATGCTTTCATTAGTTTCGTTCACTCTTGAAATCAAGCATTTTACAGCAGGTTGGAGCAGCCTGTATCTCAGCACAGGAATAAGGTAGGGAAGAATTCTAAGGATCATTTTGACTGCCTCCAGAAGTTAGATCAGATGGCAAATTGGATTTGGTGCTAGGTCTTTCCCTTTAGGTTTTACCCCAACAATGTTTTCATTAGTTTCGCTCACTCTCGAAATCAAGCATTTTACAGCAAGTTGGAGCAGCCTGTATCTCAGCACAGGAATAAGGTAGGGAAGAATTCAATTACTCATTTTGACTGCCTCCAGAAGTTAGATCAGATGGCAAATTGTATTTGGTGCTAGGCCTCTCCCCTTTAGGTTTTACCCCAACAATGTTTTCATTAGTTTCGCTCACTCTCGAAATCAAGCATTTTACAGCAGGTTGGAGCAGCCTGTATCTCAGCACAGGAATAAGGTAGGGAAGAATTCTAAGGATCATTTTGACTGCCTCCAGAAGTTAGATCAGATGGCAAATTGGATTTGGTGCTAGGTCTTTCCCTTTAGGTTTTACCCCAACAATGTTTTCATTAGTTTCGCTCACTCTCGAAATCAAGCATTTTACAGCAGGTTGGAGCAGCCTGTATCTCAGCACAGGAATAAGGTAGGGAAGAATTCTAAGGATCATTTTGACTGCCTCCAGAAGTTAGATCAGATGGCAAATTGGATTTGGTGCTAGGTCTTTCCCTTTAGGTTTTACCCCCAACAATGTTTTCATTAGTTTCGCTCACTCTCGAAATCAAGCATTTTACAGCAGGTTGGAGCAGCCTGTATCTCAGCACAGGAATAAGGTAGGGAAGAATTCTAAGGATCATTTTTGACTGCCTCCAGAAGTTAGATCAGATGGCCAATTGGATTTGGTGCTAGGTCTTTCCCTTTAGGTTTTACCCCAACAATGTTTTCATTAGTTTCGCTCACTCTCGAAATCAAGCATTTTACAGCAGGTTGGAGCAGCCTGTATCTCAGCACAGGAATAAGGTAGGGAAGAATTCTAAGGATCATTTTGACTGCCTCCAGAAGTTAGATCAGATGGCAAATTGGATTTGGTGCTAGGTCTTTCCCTTTAGGTTTTACCCCAACAATGTTTTCATTAGTTTCGCTCACTCTCGAAATCAAGCATTTTACAGCAGGTTGGAGCAGCCTGTATCTCAGCACAGGAATAAGGTAGGGAAGAATTCAAATACTCATTTTGACTGCCTCCAGAAGTTAGATAAGATGGCCAATGGAATTTGGTGCTAGGTCTTTCCCTTTAGGTTTTACCCCAACAATGTTTTCATTAGTTTCGCTCACTCTCGAAATCAAGCATTTTACAGCAGGTTGGAGCAGCCTGTATCTCAGCACAGGAATAAGGTAGGGAAGAATTCTAAGGATCATTTTGACTGCCTCCAGAAGTTAGATCAGATGGCCAATTGGATTTGGTGCTAGGTCTTTCCCTTTAGGTTTTACCCCAACAATGTTTTCATTAGTTTCGCTCACTCTCGAAATCAAGCATTTTACAGCAGGTTGGAGCAGCCTGTATCTCAGCACAGGAATAAGGTAGGGAAGAATTCTAAGGATCATTTTGACTGCCTCCAGAAGTTAGATCAGATGGCAAATTGGATTTGGTGCTAGGTCTTTCCCTTTAGGTTTTACCCCAACAATGTTTTCATTAGTTTCGCTCACTCTCGAAATCAAGCATTTTACAGCAGGTTGGAGCAGCCTGTATCTCAGCACAGGAATAAGGTAGGGAAGAATTCTAAGGATCATTTTGACTGCCTCCAGAAGTTAGATCAGATGGCAAATTGGATTTGGTGCTAGGTCTTTCCCTTTAGGTTTTACCCCAACAATGTTTTCATTAGTTTCGCTCACTCTCGAAATCAAGCATTTTACAGCAGGTTGGAGCAGCCTGTATCTCAGCACAGGAATAAGGTAGGGAAGAATTCTAAGGATCATTTTGACTGCCTCCAGAAGTTAGATCAGATGGCAAATTGGATTTGGTGCTAGGTCTTTCCCTTTAGGTTTTACCCCAACAATGTTTTCATTAGTTTCGCTCACTCTCGAAATCAAGCATTTTACAGCAGGTTGGAGCAGCCTGTATCTCAGCACAGGAATAAGGTAGGGAAGAATTCTAAGGATCATTTTGACTGCCTCCAGAAGTTAGATCAGATGGCAAATTGGATTTGGTGCTAGGTCTTTCCCTTTAGGTTTTACCCCAACAATGTTTTCATTAGTTTCGCTCACTCTCGAAATCAAGCATTTTACAGCAGGTTGGAGCACCCCTGTATCTCAGCAGAGGAATAAGGTAGGGAAGAATTCTAAGGATCATTTTGACTGCCTCCAGAAGTTAGATCAGATGGCCTATGCAATTTGGTGCTAGGCCTTTCCTTTTAGGTTTTACTCCAGGAATGTTTTCATTAGTTTCGCTCAATCTCGAAATCAAGCATTTTACAGCAGGTTGGAGCACCCTGTATCTCAGCAGAGGAATAAGGTAGTTAAGAATTCAAGTACTCATATTGACTGCCTCCAGAAGTTAGATCAGATGGCCAATGCAATTTGGTGCTAGGTCTTTCCCTTTAGGTTTTACCCCAACAATGTTTTCATTAGTTTCGCTCAATCTCGAAATCAAGCATTTTACAGCAGGTTGGAGCACCCTGTATCTCAGCAGAGGAATAAGGTAGGGAAGAATTCAAATACTCATTTTGACTGCCTCCAGAAGTTAGATCAGATGGCAAATTGGATTTGGTGCTAGGCCTTTCCCTTTAGGTTTTACCCCAACAATGTTTTCATTAGTTTCGCTCACTCTCGAAATCAAGCATTTTACAGCAGGTTGGAGCAGCCTGTATCTCAGCACAGGAATAAGGTAGGGAAGAATTCTAAGGATCATTTTGACTGCCTCCAGAAGTTAGATCAGATGGCCAATGGAATTTGGTGCTAGGCCTTTCCCTTTAGGTTTTACCCCAACAATGTTTTCATTAGTTTCGCTCACTCCCGAACTCAAGCATTTTACAGCAGGTTGGAGCTGCCTGTATCTCACCAAAGGAATAAGGTAGGGAAGAATTCAAATACTCATTTTGACTGCCTCCAGAAGATCGATCAGATGGCAAATGGTATTTGGTGCTAGGCCTTTCCCTTTAGGTTTTACCCCAACAATGTTTTCATTCGTTCCGAGCAATCTCGAAATCAAGCATTTTAAACAGGTTGGAGCACCCTGTATCTCAGCACAGGAATAAGGTAGGGAAGAATTCTAAGGATCATTTTGACTGCCTCCAGAAGTTAGATCAGATGGCAAATTGGATTTGGTGCTAGGTCTTTCCCTTTAGGTTTTACCCCAACAATGTTTTCATTAGTTTCGCTCACTCTCGAAAACAAGCATTTTACAGCAGGTTGGAGCAGCCTGTATCTCAGCACAGGAATAAGGTAGGGAAGAATTCTAAGGATCATTTTGACTGCCTCCAGAAGTTAGATCAGATGGCAAATTGGATTTGGTGCTAGGTCTTTCCCTTTAGGTTTTACCCCAACAATGTTTTCATTAGTTTCGCTCACTCTCGAAATCAAGCATTTTACAGGAGGTTGGAGCAGCCTGTATCTCAGCACAGGAATAAGGTAGGGAAGAATTCTAAGGATCATTTTGACTGCCTCCAGAAGTTAGATCAGATGGCAAATTGGATTTGGTGCTAGGTCTTTCCCTTTAGGTTTTACCCCAACAATGTTTTCATTAGTTTCGCTCACTCTCGAAATCAAGCATTTTACAGCAGGTTGGAGCAGCCTGTATCTCAGCACAGGAATAAGGTAGGGAAGAATTCTAAGGATCATTTTGACTGCCTCCAGAAGTTAGATCAGATGGCAAATTGGATTTGGTGCTAGGTCTTTCCCTTTAGGTTTTACCCCAACAATGTTTTTCATTAGTTTCGCTCACTCTCGAAATCAAGCATTTTACAGCAGGTTGGAGCACCCTGTATCTCAGCAGAGGAATAAGGTAGGGAAGAATTCTAAGGATCATTTTGACTGCCTCCAGAAGTTAGATCAGATGGCCTATGCAATTTGGTGCTAGGCCTTTCCTTTTAGGTTTTACTCCAGGAATGTTTTCATTAGTTTCGCTCAATCTCGAAATCAAGCATTTTACAGCAGGTTGGAGCACCCTGTATCTCAGCAGAGGAATAAGGTAGTTAAGAATTCAAGTACTCATATTGACTGCCTCCAGAAGTTAGATCAGATGGCCAATGCAATTTGGTGCTAGGTCTTTCCCTTTAGGTTTTACCCCAACAATGTTTTCATTAGTTTCGCTCAATCTCGAAATCAAGCATTTTACAGCAGGTTGGAGCACCCTGTATCTCAGCAGAGGAATAAGGTAGGGAAGAATTCAAATACTCATTTTTGACTGCCTCCAGAAGTTAGATCAGATGGCAAATTGGATTTGGTGCTAGGCCTTTCCCTTTAGGTTTTACCCCAACAATGTTTTCATTAGTTTCGCTCACTCTCTCGAAATCAAGCATTTTACAGCAGGTTGGAGCAGCCTGTATCTCAGCACAGGAATAAGGTAGGGAAGAATTCTAAGGATCATTTTGACTGCCTCCAGAAGTTAGATCAGATGGCCAATGGAATTTGGTGCTAGGCCTTTCCCTTTAGGTTTTACCCCAACAATGTTTTCATTAGTTTCGCTCACATCCCGAACTCAAGCATTTTACAGCAGGTTGGAGCTGCCTGTATCTCACCAAAGGAATAAGGTAGGGAAGAATTCAAATACTCATTTTGACTGCCTCCAGAAGATCGATCAGATGGCAAATGGTATTTGGTGCTAGGCCTTTCCCTTTAGGTTTTACCCCAACAATGTTTTCATTCGTTCCGAGCAATCTCGAAATCAAGCATTTTAAACAGGTTGGAGCACCCCTGTATCTCAGCACAGGAATAATTTAGGGAAGAATTCTAAGGATCATTTTGACTGCCTCCAGAAGTTAGATCAGATGGCAAATTGGATTTGGTGCTAGGTCTTTCCCTTTAGGTTTTACCCCAACAATGTTTTTCATTAGTTTCGCTCACTCTCGAAATCAAGCATTTTACAGCAGGTTGGAGCAGCCTGTATCTCAGCACAGGAATAAGGTAGGGAAGAATTCTAAGGATCATTTTGACTGCCTCCAGAAGTTAGATCAGATGGCAAATTGGATTTGGTGCTAGGTCTTTCCCTTTAGGTTTTACCCCCAACAATGTTTTCATTAGTTTCGCTCACTCTCGAAATCAAGCATTTTACAGCAGGTTGGAGCAGCCTGTATCTCAGCACAGGAATAAGGTAGGGAAGAATTCTAAGGATCATTTTGACTGCCTCCAGAAGTTAGATCAGATGGCCAATTGGATTTGGTGCTAGGTCTTTCCCTTTAGGTTTTACCCCAACAATGTTTTCATTAGTTTCGCTCACTCTCGAAATCAAGCATTTTACAGCAGGTTGGAGCAGCCTGTATCTCAGCACAGGAATAAGGTAGGGAAGAATTCTAAGGATCATTTTGACTGCCTCCAGAAGTTAGATCAGATGGCAAATTGGATTTGGTGCTAGGTCTTTCCCTTTAGGTTTTACCCCAAACAATGTTTTCATTAGTTTCGCTCACTCTCGAAATCAAGCATTTTACAGCAGGTTGGAGCAGCCTGTATCTCAGCACAGGAATAAGGTAGGGAAGAATTCTAAGGATCATTTTGACTGCCTCCAGAAGTTAGATCAGATGGCAAATTGGATTTGGTGCTAGGTCTTTCCCTTTAGGTTTTACCCCAACAATGTTTTCATTAGTTTCGCTCACTCTCGAAATCAAGCATTTTACAGCAGGTTGGAGCAGCCTGTATCTCAGCACAGGAATAAGGTAGGGAAGAATTCTAAGGATCATTTTGACTGCCTCCAGAAGTTAGATCAGATGGCAAATTGGATTTGGTGCTAGGTCTTTCCCTTTAGGTTTTACCCCAACAATGTTTTCATTAGTTTCGCTCACTCTCGAAATCAAGCATTTTACAGCAGGTTGGAGCAGCCTGTATCTCAGCACAGGAATAAGGTAGGGAAGAATTCTAAGGATCATTTTGACTGCCTCCAGAAGTTAGATCAGATGGCAAATTGGATTTGGTGCTAGGTCTTTCCCTTTAGGTTTTACCCCAACAATGTTTTCATTAGTTTCGCTCACTCTCGAAATCAAAGCATTTTACAGCAGGTTGGAGCAGCCTGTATCTCAGCACAGGAATAAGGTAGGGAAGAATTCTAAGGATCATTTTGACTGCCTCCAGAAGTTAGATCAGATGGCAAATTGGATTTGGTGCTAGGTCTTTTCCCTTTAGGTTTTACCCCAACAATGTTTTCATTAGTTTCGCTCACTCTCGAAATCAAGCATTTTACAGCAGGTTGGAGCAGCCTGTATCTCAGCACAGGAATAAGGTAGGGAAGAATTCTAAGGATCATTTTGACTGCCTCCAGAAGTTAGATCAGATGGCAAATTGGATTTGGTGCTAGGTCTTTCCCTTTAGGTTTTACCCCAACAATGTTTTCATTAGTTTCGCTCACTCTCGAAATCAAGCATTTTACAGCAGGTTGGAGCAGCCTGTATCTCAGCACAGGAATAAGGTAGGGAAGAATTCTAAGGATCATTTTGACTGCCTCCAGAAGTTAGATCAGATGGCAAATTGGATTTGGTGCTAGGTCTTTCCCTTTAGGTTTTACCCCAACAATGTTTTCATTAGTTTCGCTCACTCTCGAAATCAAGCATTTTACAGCAGGTTGGAGCAGCCTGTATCTCAGCACAGGAATAAGGTAGGGAAGAATTCTAAGGATCATTTTGACTGCCTCCAGAAGTTAGATCAGATGGCAAATTGGATTTGGTGCTAGGTCTTTCCCTTTAGGTTTTACCCCAACAATGTTTTCATTAGTTTCGCTCACTCTCGAAATCAAGCATTTTACAGCAGGTTGGAGCAGCCTGTATCTCAGCACAGGAATAAGGTAGGGAAGAATTCTAAGGATCATTTTGACTGCCTCCAGAAGTTAGATCAGATGGCAAATTGGATTTGGTGCTAGGTCTTTCCCTTTAGGTTTTACCCCAACAATGTTTTCATTAGTTTCGCTCACTCTCGAAATCAAGCATTTTACAGCAGGTTGGAGCAGCCTGTATCTCAGCACAGGAATAAGGTAGGGAAGAATTCTAAGGATCATTTTGACTGCCTCCAGAAGTTAGATCAGATGGCAAATTGGATTTGGTGCTAGGTCTTTCCCTTTAGGTTTTACCCCAACAATGTTTTCATTAGTTTCGCTCACTCTCGAAATCAAGCATTTTACAGCAGGTTGGAGCAGCCTGTATCTCAGCACAGGAATAAGGTAGGGAAGAATTCTAAGGATCATTTTGACTGCCTCCAGAAGTTAGATCAGATGGCAAATTGGATTTGGTGCTAGGTCTTTCCCTTTAGGTTTTACCCCAACAATGTTTTCATTAGTTTCGCTCACTCTCGAAATCAAGCATTTTACAGCAGGTTGGAGCAGCCTGTATCTCAGCACAGGAATAAGGTAGGGAAGAATTCTAAGGATCATTTTGACTGCCTCCAGAAGTTAGATCAGATGGCAAATTGGATTTGGTGCTAGGTCTTTCCCTTTAGGTTTTACCCCAACAATGTTTTCATTAGTTTCGCTCACTCTCGAAATCAAGCATTTTACAGCAGGTTGGAGCAGCCTGTATCTCAGCACAGGAATAAGGTAGGGAAGAATTCTAAGGCTCATTTTGACTGCCTCCAGAAGTTAGATCAGATGGCAAATTGGATTTGGTGCTAGGTCTTTCCCTTTAGGTTTTACCCCAACAATGTTTTCATTAGTTTCGCTCACTCTCGAAATCAAGCATTTTACAGCAGGTTGGAGCAGCCTGTATCTCAGCACAGGAATAAGGTAGGGAAGAATTCAAATACTCATTTTGACTGCCTCCAGAAGTTAGATCAGATGGCCAATGGAATTTGGTGCTAGGTCTTTCCCTTTAGGTTTTACCCCAACAATGTTTTCATTAGTTTCGCTCACTCTCGAAATCAAGCATTTTACAGCAGGTTGGAGCAGCCTGTATCTCAGCACAGGAATAAGGTAGGGAAGAATTCTAAGGATCATTTTGACTGCCTCCAGAAGTTAGATCAGATGGCAAATTGGATTTGGTGCTAGGTCTTTCCCTTTAGGTTTTACCCCAACAATGTTTTCATTAGTTTCGCTCACTCTCGAAATCAAGCATTTTACAGCAGGTTGGAGCAGCCTGTATCTCAGCACAGGAATAAGGTAGGGAAGAATTCTAAGGATCATTTTGACTGCCTCCAGAAGTTAGATCAGATGGCAAATTGGATTTGGTGCTAGGTCTTTCCCTTTAGGTTTTACCCCAACAATGTTTTCATTAGTTTCGCTCACTCTCGAAATCAAGCATTTTACAGCAGGTTGGAGCAGCCTGTATCTCAGCACAGGAATAAGGTAGGGAAGAATTCTAAGGATCATTTTGACTGCCTCCAGAAGTTAGATCAGATGGCAAATTGGATTTGGTGCTAGGTCTTTCCCTTTAGGTTTTACCCCAACAATGTTTTCATTAGTTTCGCTCACTCTCGAAATCAAGCATTTTACAGCAGGTTGGAGCAGCCTGTATCTCAGCACAGGAATAAGGTAGGGAAGAATTCTAAGGATCATTTTGACTGCCTCCAGAAGTTAGATCAGATGGCAAATTGGATTTGGTGCTAGGTCTTTCCCTTTAGGTTTTACCCCAACAATGTTTTCATTAGTTTCGCTCACTCTCGAAATCAAGCATTTTACAGCAGGTTGGAGCAGCCTGTATCTCAGCACAGGAATAAGGTAGGGAAGAATTCTAAGGATCATTTTGACTGCCTCCAGAAGTTAGATCAGATGGCAAATTGGATTTGGTGCTAGGTCTTTCCCTTTAGGTTTTACCCCAACAATGTTTTCATTAGTTTCGCTCACTCTCGAAATCAAGCATTTTACAGCAGGTTGGAGCAGCCTGTATCTCAGCACAGGAATAAGGTAGGGAAGAATTCTAAGGATCATTTTGACTGCCTCCAGAAGTTAGATCAGATGGCAAATTGGATTTGGTGCTAGGTCTTTCCCTTTAGGTTTTACCCCAACAATGTTTTCATTAGTTTCGCTCACTCTCGAAATCAAGCATTTTACAGCAGGTTGGAGCAGCCTGTATCTCAGCACAGGAATAAGGTAGGGAAGAATTCTAAGGATCATTTTGACTGCCTCCAGAAGTTAGATCAGATGGCAAATTGGATTTGGTGCTAGGTCTTTCCCTTTAGGTTTTACCCCAACAATGTTTTCATTAGTTTCGCTCACTCTCGAAATCAAGCATTTTACAGCAGGTTGGAGCAGCCTGTATCTCAGCACAGGAATAAGGTAGGGAAGAATTCTAAGGATCATTTTGACTGCCTCCAGAAGTTAGATCAGATGGCAAATTGGATTTGGTGCTAGGTCTTTCCCTTTAGGTTTTACCCCAACAATGTTTTCATTAGTTTCGCTCACTCTCGAAATCAAGCATTTTACAGCAGGTTGGAGCAGCCTGTATCTCAGCACAGGAATAAGGTAGGGAAGAATTCTAAGGATCATTTTGACTGCCTCCAGAAGTTAGATCAGATGGCAAATTGGATTTGGTGCTAGGTCTTTCCCTTTAGGTTTTACCCCAACAATGTTTTCATTAGTTTCGCTCACTCTCGAAATCAAGCATTTTACAGCAGGTTGGAGCAGCCTGTATCTCAGCACAGGAATAAGGTAGGGAAGAATTCAAATACTCATTTTGACTGCCTCCAGAAGTTAGATCAGATGGCAAATTGGATTTGGTGCTAGGTCTTTCCCTTTAGGTTTTACCCCAACAATGTTTTCATTAGTTTCGCTCACTCTCGAAATCAAGCATTTTACAGCAGGTTGGAGCAGCCTGTATCTCAGCACAGGAATAAGGTAGGGAAGAATTCTAAGGATCATTTTGACTGCCTCCAGAAGTTAGATCAGATGGCAAATTGGATTTGGTGCTAGGTCTTTCCCTTTAGGTTTTACCCCAACAATGTTTTCATTAGTTTCGCTCACTCTCGAAATCAAGCATTTTACAGCAGGTTGGAGCAGCCTGTATCTCAGCACAGGAATAAGGTAGGGAAGAATTCTAAGGATCATTTTGACTGCCTCCAGAAGTTAGATCAGATGGCAAATTGGATTTGGTGCTAGGTCTTTCCCTTTAGGTTTTACCCCAACAATGTTTTCATTAGTTTCGCTCACTCTCGAAATCAAGCATTTTACAGCAGGTTGGAGCAGCCTGTATCTCAGCACAGGAATAAGGTAGGGAAGAATTCTAAGGATCATTTTGACTGCCTCCAGAAGTTAGATCAGATGGCAAATTGGATTTGGTGCTAGGTCTTTCCCTTTAGGTTTTACCCCAACAATGTTTTCATTAGTTTCGCTCACTCTCGAAATCAAGCATTTTACAGCAGGTTGGAGCAGCCTGTATCTCAGCACAGGAATAAGGTAGGGAAGAATTCTAAGGATCATTTTGACTGCCTCCAGAAGTTAGATCAGATGGCAAATTGGATTTGGTGCTAGGTCTTTCCCTTTAGGTTTTACCCCAACAATGTTTTCATTAGTTTCGTTCACTCTCGAAATCAAGCATTTTACAGCAGGTTGGAACAGCCTGTATCTCAGCACAGGAATAAGGTAGGGAAGAATTCAAATACTCATTTTGACTGCCTCCAGAAGTTAGATCAGATGGCCAATTGGATTTGGTGCTAGGTCTTTCCCTTTAGGTTTTACCCCAACAATGTTTTCATTAGTTTCGCTCACTCTCGAAATCAAGCATTTTACAGCAGGTTGGAGCAGCCTGTATCTCAGCACAGGAATAAGGTAGGGAAGAATTCTAAGGATCATTTTGACTGCCTCCAGAAGTTAGATCAGATGGCAAATTGGATTTGGTGCTAGGTCTTTCCCTTTAGGTTTTACCCCAACAATGTTTTCATTAGTTTCGCTCACTCTCGAAATCAAGCATTTTACAGCAGGTTGGAGCAGCCTGTATCTCAGCACAGGAATAAGGTAGGGAAGAATTCTAAGGATCATTTTGACTGCCTCCAGAAGTTAGATCAGATGGCAAATTGGATTTGGTGCTAGGTCTTTCCCTTTAGGTTTTACCCCAACAATGTTTTCATTAGTTTCGCTCACTCTCGAAATCAAGCATTTTACAGCAGGTTGGAGCAGCCTGTATCTCAGCACAGGAATAAGGTAGGGAAGAATTCAAATACTCATTTTGACTGCCTCCAGAAGTTAGATCAGATGGCCAATTGGATTTGGTGCTAGGCCTTTCCCTTTAGGTTTTACCCCAACAATGTTTTCATTAGTTTCGCTCACTCTCGAAATCAAGCATTTTACAGCAGGTTGGAGCAGCCTGTATCTCAGCACAGGAATAAGGTAGGGAAGAATTCTAAGGATCATTTTGACTGCCTCCAGAAGTTAGATCAGATGGCCAATTGGATTTGGTGCTAGGCCTTTCCCTTTAGGTTTTACCCCAACAATGTTTTCATTAGTTTCGCTCACTCTCGAAATCAAGCATTTTACAGCAGGTTGGAGCAGCCTGTATCTCAGCACAGGAATAAGGTAGGGAAGAATTCTAAGGATCATTTTGACTGCCTCCAGAAGTTAGATCAGATGGCCAATTGGATTTGGTGCTAGGTCTTTCCCTTTAGGTTTTACCCCAACAATGTTTTCATTAGTTTCGCTCACTCTCGAAATCAAGCATTTTACAGCAGGTTGGAGCAGCCTGTATCTCAGCACAGGAATAAGGTAGGGAAGAATTCTAAGGATCATTTTGACTGCCTCCAGAAGTTAGATCAGATGGCAAATTGGATTTGGTGCTAGGTCTTTCCCTTTAGGTTTTACCCCAACAATGTTTTCATTAGTTTCGCTCACTCTCGAAATCAAGCATTTTACAGCAGGTTGGAGCAGCCTGTATCTCAGCACAGGAATAAGGTAGGGAAGAATTCTAAGGATCATTTTGACTGCCTCCAGAAGTTAGATCAGATGGCAAATTGGATTTGGTGCTAGGTCTTTCCCTTTAGGTTTTACCCCAACAATGTTTTCATTAGTTTCGCTCACTCTCGAAATCAAGCATTTTACAGCAGGTTGGAGCAGCCTGTATCTCAGCACAGGAATAAGGTAGGGAAGAATTCTAAGGATCATTTTGACTGCCTCCAGAAGTTAGATCAGATGGCAAATTGGATTTGGTGCTAGGTCTTTCCCTTTAGGTTTTACCCCAACAATGTTTTCATTAGTTTCGCTCACTCTCGAAATCAAGCATTTTACAGCAGGTTGGAGCAGCCTGTATCTCAGCACAGGAATAAGGTAGGGAAGAATT
Source organism: Melanerpes formicivorus (assembly GCF_026170545.1). NCBI lineage: Eukaryota > Metazoa > Chordata > Aves > Piciformes > Picidae > Melanerpes > Melanerpes formicivorus. The sequence continues at coordinate 48,376 of NW_027143198.1, forward strand.
CTAAGGATCATTTTGACTGCCTCCAGAAGTTAGATCAGATGGCAAATTGGATTTGGTGCTAGGTCTTTCCCTTTAGGTTTTACCCCAACAATGTTTTCATTAGTTTCGCTCACTCTCGAAATCAAGCATTTTACAGCAGGTTGGAGCAGCCTGTATCTCAGCACAGGAATAAGGTAGGGAAGAATTCAAATACTCATTTTGACTGCCTCCAGAAGTTAGATCAGATGGCCAATGGAATTTGGTGCTAGGTCTTTCCCTTTAGGTTTTACCCCAACAATGTTTTCATTAGTTTCGCTCACTCTCGAAATCAAGCATTTTACAGCAGGTTGGAGCAGCCTGTATCTCAGCACAGGAATAAGGTAGGGAAGAATTCTAAGGATCATTTTGACTGCCTCCAGAAGTTAGATCAGATGGCAAATTGGATTTGGTGCTAGGTCTTTCCCTTTAGGTTTTACCCCAACAATGTTTTCATTAGTTTCGCTCACTCTCGAAATCAAGCATTTTACAGCAGGTTGGAGCAGCCTGTATCTCAGCACAGGAATAAGGTAGGGAAGAATTCTAAGGATCATTTTGACTGCCTCCAGAAGTTAGATCAGATGGCAAATTGGATTTGGTGCTAGGTCTTTCCCTTTAGGTTTTACCCCAACAATGTTTTCATTAGTTTCGCTCACTCTCGAAATCAAGCATTTTACAGCAGGTTGGAGCAGCCTGTATCTCAGCACAGGAATAAGGTAGGGAAGAATTCTAAGGATCATTTTGACTGCCTCCAGAAGTTAGATCAGATGGCAAATTGGATTTGGTGCTAGGTCTTTCCCTTTAGGTTTTACCCCAACAATGTTTTCATTAGTTTCGCTCACTCTCGAAATCAAGCATTTTACAGCAGGTTGGAGCAGCCTGTATCTCAGCACAGGAATAAGGTAGGGAAGAATTCTAAGGATCATTTTGACTGCCTCCAGAAGTTAGATCAGATGGCAAATTGGATTTGGTGCTAGGTCTTTCCCTTTAGGTTTTACCCCAACAATGTTTTCATTAGTTTCGCTCACTCTCGAAATCAAGCATTTTACAGCAGGTTGGAGCAGCCTGTATCTCAGCACAGGAATAAGGTAGGGAAGAATTCTAAGGATCATTTTGACTGCCTCCAGAAGTTAGATCAGATGGCAAATTGGATTTGGTGCTAGGTCTTTCCCTTTAGGTTTTACCCCAACAATGTTTTCATTAGTTTCGCTCACTCTCGAAATCAAGCATTTTACAGCAGGTTGGAGCAGCCTGTATCTCAGCACAGGAATAAGGTAGGGAAGAATTCTAAGGATCATTTTGACTGCCTCCAGAAGTTAGATCAGATGGCAAATTGGATTTGGTGCTAGGTCTTTCCCTTTAGGTTTTACCCCAACAATGTTTTCATTAGTTTCGCTCACTCTCGAAATCAAGCATTTTACAGCAGGTTGGAGCAGCCTGTATCTCAGCACAGGAATAAGGTAGGGAAGAATTCTAAGGATCATTTTGACTGCCTCCAGAAGTTAGATCAGATGGCAAATTGGATTTGGTGCTAGGTCTTTCCCTTTAGGTTTTACCCCAACAATGTTTTCATTAGTTTCGCTCACTCTCGAAATCAAGCATTTTACAGCAGGTTGGAGCAGCCTGTATCTCAGCACAGGAATAAGGTAGGGAAGAATTCTAAGGATCATTTTGACTGCCTCCAGAAGTTAGATCAGATGGCAAATTGGATTTGGTGCTAGGTCTTTCCCTTTAGGTTTTACCCCAACAATGTTTTCATTAGTTTCGCTCACTCTCGAAATCAAGCATTTTACAGCAGGTTGGAGCAGCCTGTATCTCAGCACAGGAATAAGGTAGGGAAGAATTCTAAGGATCATTTTGACTGCCTCCAGAAGTTAGATCAGATGGCAAATTGGATTTGGTGCTAGGTCTTTCCCTTTAGGTTTTACCCCAACAATGTTTTCATTAGTTTCGCTCACTCTCGAAATCAAGCATTTTACAGCAGGTTGGAGCAGCCTGTATCTCAGCACAGGAATAAGGTAGGGAAGAATTCAAATACTCATTTTGACTGCCTCCAGAAGTTAGATCAGATGGCCAATGCAATTTGGTGCTAGGCCTTTCCCTTTAGGTTTTACCCCAACAATGTTTTCATTAGTTTCGCTCACTCTCGAAATCAAGCATTATACAGCAGGTTGGAGCAGCCTGTATCTCAGCACAGGAATAAGGTAGGGAAGAATTCAAATACTCATTTTGACTGCCTCCAGAAGTTAGATCAGATGGCAAATTGGATTTGGTGCTAGGTCTTTCCCTTTAGGTTTTACCCCAACAATGTTTTCATTAGTTTCGCTCACTCTCGAAATCAAGCATTTTACAGCAGGTTGGAGCAGCCTGTATCTCAGCACAGGAATAAGGTAGGGAAGAATTCTAAGGATCATTTTGACTGCCTCCAGAAGTTAGATCAGATGGCAAATTGGATTTGGTGCTAGGTCTTTCCCTTTAGGTTTTACCCCAACAATGTTTTCATTAGTTTCGCTCACTCTCGAAATCAAGCATTTTACAGCAGGTTGGAGCAGCCTGTATCTCAGCACAGGAATAAGGTAGGGAAGAATTCAAATACTCATTTTGACTGCCTCCAGAAGTTAGATCAGATGGCCAATGCAATTTGGTACTAGGCCTTTCCCTTTAGGTTTTACCCCAACAATGTTTTCATTAGTTTCGCTCACTCTCGAAATCAAGCATTTTACAGCAGGTTGGAGCAGCCTGTATCTCAGCACAGGAATAAGGTAGGGAAGAATTCTAAGGATCATTTTGACTGCCTCCAGAAGTTAGATCAGATGGCAAATTGGATTTGGTGCTAGGTCTTTCCCTTTAGGTTTTACCCCAACAATGTTTTCATTAGTTTCGCTCACTCTCGAAATCAAGCATTTTACAGCAGGTTGGAGCAGCCTGTATCTCAGCACAGGAATAAGGTAGGGAAGAATTCTAAGGATCATTTTGACTGCCTCCAGAAGTTAGATCAGATGGCAAATTGGATTTGGTGCTAGGTCTTTCCCTTTAGGTTTTACCCCAACAATGTTTTCATTAGTTTCGCTCACTCTCGAAATCAAGCATTTTACAGCAGGTTGGAGCAGCCTGTATCTCAGCACAGGAATAAGGTAGGGAAGAATTCTAAGGATCATTTTGACTGCCTCCAGAAGTTAGATCAGATGGCAAATTGGATTTGGTGCTAGGTCTTTCCCTTTAGGTTTTACCCCAACAATGTTTTCATTAGTTTCGCTCACTCTCGAAATCAAGCATTTTACAGCAGGTTGGAGCAGCCTGTATCTCAGCACAGGAATAAGGTAGGGAAGAATTCTAAGGATCATTTTGACTGCCTCCAGAAGTTAGATCAGATGGCAAATTGGATTTGGTGCTAGGTCTTTCCCTTTAGGTTTTACCCCAACAATGTTTTCATTAGTTTCGCTCACTCTCGAAATCAAGCATTTTACAGCAGGTTGGAGCAGCCTGTATCTCAGCACAGGAATAAGGTAGGGAAGAATTCTAAGGATCATTTTGACTGCCTCCAGAAGTTAGATCAGATGGCAAATTGGATTTGGTGCTAGGTCTTTCCCTTTAGGTTTTACCCCAACAATGTTTTCATTAGTTTCGCTCACTCTCGAAATCAAGCATTTTACAGCAGGTTGGAGCAGCCTGTATCTCAGCACAGGAATAAGGTAGGGAAGAATTCAAATACTCATTTTGACTGCCTCCAGAAGTTAGATCAGATGGCCAATGGAATGTGGTGCTAGGTCTTTCCCTTTAGGTTTTACCCCAACAATGTTTTCATTAGTTTCGCTCACTCTCGAAATCAAGCATTTTACAGCAGGTTGGAGCAGCCTGTATCTCAGCACAGGAATAAGGTAGGGAAGAATTCTAAGGATCATTTTGACTGCCTCCAGAAGTTAGATCAGATGGCAAATTGGATTTGGTGCTAGGTCTTTCCCTTTAGGTTTTACCCCAACAATGTTTTCATTAGTTTCGCTCACTCTCGAAATCAAGCATTTTACAGCAGGTTGGAGCAGCCTGTATCTCAGCACAGGAATAAGGTAGGGAAGAATTCTAAGGATCATTTTGACTGCCTCCAGAAGTTAGATCAGATGGCAAATTGGATTTGGTGCTAGGTCTTTCCCTTTAGGTTTTACCCCAACAATGTTTTCATTAGTTTCGCTCACTCTCGAAATCAAGCATTTTACAGCAGGTTGGAGCAGCCTGTATCTCAGCACAGGAATAAGGTAGGGAAGAATTCTAAGGATCATTTTGACTGCCTCCAGAAGTTAGATCAGATGGCAAATTGGATTTGGTGCTAGGTCTTTCCCTTTAGGTTTTACCCCAACAATGTTTTCATTAGTTTCGCTCACTCTCGAAATCAAGCATTTTACAGCAGGTTGGAGCAGCCTGTATCTCAGCACAGGAATAAGGTAGGGAAGAATTCTAAGGATCATTTTGACTGCCTCCAGAAGTTAGATCAGATGGCAAATTGGATTTGGTGCTAGGTCTTTCCCTTTAGGTTTTACCCCAACAATGTTTTCATTAGTTTCGCTCACTCTCGAAATCAAGCATTTTACAGCAGGTTGGAGCAGCCTGTATCTCAGCACAGGAATAAGGTAGGGAAGAATTCTAAGGATCATTTTGACTGCCTCCAGAAGTTAGATCAGATGGCAAATTGGATTTGGTGCTAGGTCTTTCCCTTTAGGTTTTACCCCAACAATCTTTTCATTAGTTTCGCTCACTCTCGAAATCAAGCATTTTACAGCAGGTTGGAGCAGCCTGTATCTCAGCACAGGAATAAGGTAGGGAAGAATTCTAAGGATCATTTTGACTGCCTCCAGAAGTTAGATCAGATGGCAAATTGGATTTGGTGCTAGGTCTTTCCCTTTAGGTTTTACCCCAACAATGTTTTCATTAGTTTCGCTCACTCTCGAAATCAAGCATTTTACAGCAGGTTGGAGCAGCCTGTATCTCAGCACAGGAATAAGGTAGGGAAGAATTCTAAGGATCATTTTGACTGCCTCCAGAAGTTAGATCAGATGGCAAATTGGATTTGGTGCTAGGTCTTTCCCTTTAGGTTTTACCCCAACAATGTTTTCATTAGTTTCGCTCACTCTCGAAATCAAGCATTTTACAGCAGGTTGGAGCAGCCTGTATCTCAGCACAGGAATAAGGTAGGGAAGAATTCTAAGGATCATTTTGACTGCCTCCAGAAGTTAGATCAGATGGCCAATTGGATTTGGTGCTAGGTCTTTCCCTTTAGGTTTTACCCCAACAATGTTTTCATTAGTTTCGCTCACTCTCGAAATCAAGCATTTTACAGCAGGTTGGAGCAGCCTGTATCTCAGCACAGGAATAAGGTAGGGAAGAATTCTAAGGATCATTTTGACTGCCTCCAGAAGTTAGATCAGATGGCAAATTGGATTTGGTGCTAGGTCTTTCCCTTTAGGTTTTACCCCAACAATGTTTTCATTAGTTTCGCTCACTCTCGAAATCAAGCATTTTACAGCAGGTTGGAGCAGCCTGTATCTCAGCACAGGAATAAGGTAGGGAAGAATTCTAAGGATCATTTTGACTGCCTCCTGAAGTTAGATCAGATGGCCAATTGGATTTGGTGCTAGGTCTTTCCCTTTAGGTTTTACCCCAACAATGTTTTCATTAGTTTCGCTCACTCTCGAAATCAAGCATTTTACAGCAGGTTGGAGCAGCCTGTATCTCAGCACAGGAATAAGGTAGGGAAGAATTCTAAGGATCATTTTGACTGCCTCCAGAAGTTAGATCAGATGGCAAATTGGATTTGGTGCTAGGTCTTTCCCTTTAGGTTTTACCCCAACAATGTTTTCATTAGTTTCGCTCACTCTCGAAATCAAGCATTTTACAGCAGGTTGGAGCAGCCTGTATCTCAGCATAAGGTAGGGAAGAATTCTAAGGATCATTTTGACTGCCTCCAGAAGTTAGATCAGATGGCAAATTGGATTTGGTGCTAGGTCTTTCCCTTTAGGTTTTACCCCAACAATGTTTTCATTAGTTTCGCTCACTCTCGAAATCAAGCATTTTACAGCAGGTTGGAGCAGCCTGTATCTCAGCACAGGAATAAGGTAGGGAAGAATTCTAAGGATCATTTTGACTGCCTCCAGAAGTTAGATCAGATGGCAAATTGGATTTGGTGCTAGGTCTTTCCCTTTAGGTTTTACCCCAACAATGTTTTCATTAGTTTCGCTCACTCTCGAAATCAAGCATTTTACAGCAGGTTGGAGCAGCCTGTATCTCAGCACAGGAATAAGGTAGGGAAGAATTCTAAGGATCATTTTGACTGCCTCCAGAAGTTAGATCAGATGGCAAATTGGATTTGGTGCTAGGTCTTTCCCTTTAGGTTTTACCCCAACAATGTTTTCATTAGTTTCGCTCACTCTCGAAATCAAGCATTTTACAGCAGGTTGGAGCAGCCTGTATCTCAGCACAGGAATAAGGTAGGGAAGAATTCTAAGGATCATTTTGACTGCCTCCAGAAGTTAGATCAGATGGCCAATTGGATTTGGTGCTAGGTCTTTCCCTTTAGGTTTTACCCCAACAATGTTTTCATTAGTTTCGCTCACTCTCGAAATCAAGCATTTTACAGCAGGTTGGAGCAGCCTGTATCTCAGCACAGGAATAAGGTAGGGAAGAATTCTAAGGATCATTTTGACTGCCTCCAGAAGTTAGATCAGATGGCCAATGGAATTTGGTGCTAGGTCTTTCCCTTTAGGTTTTACCCCAACAATGTTTTCATTAGTTTCGCTCACTCTCGAAATCAAGCATTTTACAGCAGGTTGGAGCAGCCTGTATCTCAGCACAGGAATAAGGTAGGGAAGAATTCTAAGGATCATTTTGACTGCCTCCAGAAGTTAGATCAGATGGCAAATTGGATTTGGTGCTAGGTCTTTCCCTTTAGGTTTTACCCCAACAATGTTTTCATTAGTTTCGCTCACTCTCGAAATCAAGCATTTTACAGCAGGTTGGAGCAGCCTGTATCTCAGCACAGGAATAAGGTAGGGAAGAATTCTAAGGATCATTTTGACTGCCTCCAGAAGTTAGATCAGATGGCAAATTGGATTTGGTGCTAGGTCTTTCCCTTTAGGTTTTACCCCAACAATGTTTTCATTAGTTTCGCTCACTCTCGAAATCAAGCATTTTACAGCAGGTTGGAGCAGCCTGTATCTCAGCACAGGAATAAGGTAGGGAAGAATTCTAAGGATCATTTTGACTGCCTCCAGAAGTTAGATCAGATGGCAAATTGGATTTGGTGCTAGGTCTTTCCCTTTAGGTTTTACCCCAACAATGTTTTCATTAGTTTCGCTCACTCTCGAAATCAAGCATTTTACAGCAGGTTGGAGCAGCCTGTATCTCAGCACAGGAATAAGGTAGGGAAGAATTCTAAGGATCATTTTGACTGCCTCCAGAAGTTAGATCAGATGGCAAATTGGATTTGGTGCTAGGTCTTTCCCTTTAGGTTTTACCCCAACAATGTTTTCATTAGTTTCGCTCACTCTCGAAATCAAGCATTTTACAGCAGGTTGGAGCAGCCTGTATCTCAGCACAGGAATAAGGTAGGGAAGAATTCTAAGGATCATTTTGACTGCCTCCAGAAGTTAGATCAGATGGCAAATTGGATTTGGTGCTAGGTCTTTCCCTTTAGGTTTTACCCCCAACAATGTTTTCATTAGTTTCGCTCACTCTCGAAATCAAGCATTTTACAGCAGGTTGGAGCAGCCTGTATCTCAGCACAGGAATAAGGTAGGGAAGAATTCAAATACTCATTTTGACTGCCTCCAGAAGTTAGATCAGATGGCCAATTGGATTTGGTGCTAGGTCTTTCCCTTTAGGTTTTACCCCAACAATGTTTTCATTAGTTTCGCTCACTCTCGAAATCAAGCATTTTACAGCAGGTTGGAGCAGCCTGTATCTCAGCACAGGAATAAGGTAGGGAAGAATTCAAATACTCATTTTGACTGCCTCCAGAAGTTAGATCAGATGGCAAATTGGATTTGGTGCTAGGTCTTTCCCTTTAGGTTTTACCCCAACAATGTTTTCATTAGTTTCGCTCACTCTCGAAATCAAGCATTTTACAGCAGGTTGGAGCAGCCTGTATCTCAGCACAGGAATAAGGTAGGGAAGAATTCTAAGGATCATTTTGACTGCCTCCAGAAGTTAGATCAGATGGCAAATTGGATTTGGTGCTAGGTCTTTCCCTTTAGGTTTTACCCCAACAATGTTTTCATTAGTTTCGCTCACTCTCGAAATCAAGCATTTTACAGCAGGTTGGAGCAGCCTGTATCTCAGCACAGGAATAAGGTAGGGAAGAATTCTAAGGATCATTTTGACTGCCTCCAGAAGTTAGATCAGATGGCAAATTGGATTTGGTGCTAGGTCTTTCCCTTTAGGTTTTACCCCAACAATGTTTTCATTAGTTTCGCTCACTCTCGAAATCAAGCATTTTACAGCAGGTTGGAGCAGCCTGTATCTCAGCACAGGAATAAGGTAGGGAAGAATTCAAATACTCATTTTGACTGCCTCCAGAAGTTAGATCAGATGGCCAATTGGATTTGGTGCTAGGTCTTTCCCTTTAGGTTTTACCCCAACAATGTTTTCATTAGTTTCGCTCACTCTCGAAATCAAGCATTTTACAGCAGGTTGGAGCAGCCTGTATCTCAGCACAGGAATAAGGTAGGGAAGAATTCAAATACTCATTTTGACTGCCTCCAGAAGTTAGATCAGATGGCAAATTGGATTTGGTGCTAGGTCTTTCCCTTTAGGTTTTACCCCAACAATGTTTTCATTAGTTTCGCTCACTCTCGAAATCAAGCATTTTACAGCAGGTTGGAGCAGCCTGTATCTCAGCACAGGAATAAGGTAGGGAAGAATTCTAAGGATCATTTTGACTGCCTCCAGAAGTTAGATCAGATGGCCAATTGGATTTGGTGCTAGGTCTTTCCCTTTAGGTTTTACCCCAACAATGTTTTCATTAGTTTCGCTCACTCTCGAAATCAAGCATTTTACAGCAGGTTGGAGCAGCCTGTATCTCAGCACAGGAATAAGGTAGGGAAGAATTCTAAGGATCATTTTGACTGCCTCCAGAAGTTAGATCAGATGGCAAATTGGATTTGGTGCTAGGTCTTTCCCTTTAGGTTTTACCCCCAACAATGTTTTCATTAGTTTCGCTCACTCTCGAAATCAAGCATTTTACAGCAGGTTGGAGCAGCCTGTATCTCAGCACAGGAATAAGGTAGGGAAGAATTCAAATACTCATTTTGACTGCCTCCAGAAGTTAGATCAGATGGCAAATTGGATTTGGTGCTAGGTCTTTCCCTTTAGGTTTTACCCCAACAATGTTTTCATTAGTTTCGCTCACTCTCGAAATCAAGCATTTTACAGCAGGTTGGAGCAGCCTGTATCTCAGCACAGGAATAAGGTAGGGAAGAATTCTAAGGATCATTTTGACTGCCTCCAGAAGTTAGATCAGATGGCAAATTGGATTTGGTGCTAGGTCTTTCCCTTTAGGTTTTACCCCCAACAATGTTTTCATTAGTTTCGCTCACTCTCGAAATCAAGCATTTTACAGCAGGTTGGAGCAGCCTGTATCTCAGCACAGGAATAAGGTAGGGAAGAATTCAAATACTCATTTTGACTGCCTCCAGAAGTTAGATCAGATGGCCAATTGGATTTGGTGCTAGGTCTTTCCCTTTAGGTTTTACCCCAACAATGTTTTCATTAGTTTCGCTCACTCTCGAAATCAAGCATTTTACAGCAGGTTGGAGCAGCCTGTATCTCAGCACAGGAATAAGGTAGGGAAGAATTCTAAGGATCATTTTGACTGCCTCCAGAAGTTAGATCAGATGGCAAATTGGATTTGGTGCTAGGTCTTTCCCTTTAGGTTTTACCCCAACAATGTTTTCATTAGTTTCGCTCACTCCTCGAAATCAAGCATTTTACAGCAGGTTGGAGCAGCCTGTATCTCAGCACAGGAATAAGGTAGGGAAGAATTCTAAGGATCATTTTGACTGCCTCCAGAAGTTAGATCAGATGGCAAATTGGATTTGGTGCTAGGTCTTTCCCTTTAGGTTTTACCCCAACAATGTTTTCATTAGTTTCGCTCACTCTCGAAATCAAGCATTTTACAGCAGGTTGGAGCAGCCTGTATCTCAGCACAGGAATAAGGTAGGGAAGAATTCTAAGGATCATTTTGACTGCCTCCAGAAGTTAGATCAGATGGCCAATTGGATTTGGTGCTAGGCCTTTCCCTTTAGGTTTTACCCCAACAATGTTTTCATTAGTTTCGCTCACTCTCGAAATCAAGCATTTTACAGCAGGTTGGAGCAGCCTGTATCTCAGCACAGGAATAAGGTAGGGAAGAATTCTAAGGATCATTTTGACTGCCTCCAGAAGTTAGATCAGATGGCCAATTGGATTTGGTGCTAGGCCTTTCCCTTTAGGTTTTACCCCAACAATGTTTTCATTAGTTTCGCTCACTCTCGAAATCAAGCATTTTACAGCAGGTTGGAGCAGCCTGTATCTCAGCACAGGAATAAGGTAGGGAAGAATTCTAAGGATCATTTTGACTGCCTCCAGAAGTTAGATCAGATGGCCAATTGGATTTGGTGCTAGGTCTTTTCCCTTTAGGTTTTACCCCCAACAATGTTTTCATTAGTTTCGCTCACTCTCGAAATCAAGCATTTTACAGCAGGTTGGAGCAGCCTGTATCTCAGCACAGGAATAAGGTAGGGAAGAATTCTAAGGATCATTTTGACTGCCTCCAGAAGTTAGATCAGATGGCAAATTGGATTTGGTGCTAGGTCTTTCCCTTTAGGTTTTACCCCAACAATGTTTTCATTAGTTTCGCTCACTCTCGAAATCAAGCATTTTACAGCAGGTTGGAGCAGCCTGTATCTCAGCACAGGAATAAGGTAGGGAAGAATTCTAAGGATCATTTTGACTGCCTCCAGAAGTTAGATCAGATGGCAAATTGGATTTGGTGCTAGGTCTTTCCCTTTAGGTTTTACCCCAACAATGTTTTCATTAGTTTCGCTCACTCTCGAAATCAAGCATTTTACAGCAGGTTGGAGCAGCCTGTATCTCAGCACAGGAATAAGGTAGGGAAGAATTCTAAGGATCATTTTGACTGCCTCCAGAAGTTAGATCAGATGGCAAATTGGATTTGGTGCTAGGTCTTTCCCTTTAGGTTTTACCCCAACAATGTTTTCATTAGTTTCGCTCACTCTCGAAATCAAGCATTTTACAGCCAGGTTGGAGCAGCCTGTATCTCAGCACAGGAATAAGGTAGGGAAGAATTCTAAGGATCATTTTGACTGCCTCCAGAAGTTAGATCAGATGGCAAATTGGATTTGGTGCTAGGTCTTTCCCTTTAGGTTTTACCCCAACAATGTTTTCATTAGTTTCGCTCACTCTCGAAATCAAGCATTTTACAGCAGGTTGGAGCAGCCTGTATCTCAGCACAGGAATAAGGTAGGGAAGAATTCAAATACTCATTTTGACTGCCTCCAGAAGTTAGATCAGATGGCCAATGCAATTTGGTGCTAGGTCTTTCCCTTTAGGTTTTACCCCAACAATGTTTTCATTAGTTTCGCTCACTCTCGAAATCAAGCATTTTACAGCAGGTTGGAGCAGCCTGTATCTCAGCACAGGAATAAGGTAGGGAAGAATTCTAAGGATCATTTTGACTGCCTCCAGAAGTTAGATCAGATGGCAAATTGGATTTGGTGCTAGGTCTTTCCCTTTAGGTTTTACCCCAACAATGTTTTCATTAGTTTCGCTCACTCTCGAAATCAAGCATTTTACAGCAGGTTGGAGCAGCCTGTATCTCAGCACAGGAATAAGGTAGGGAAGAATTCTAAGGATCATTTTGACTGCCTCCAGAAGTTAGATCAGATGGCAAATTGGATTTGGTGCTAGGTCTTTCCCTTTAGGTTTTACCCCAACAATGTTTTCATTAGTTTCGCTCACTCTCGAAATCAAGGCATTTTACAGCAGGTTGGAGCAGCCTGTATCTCAGCACAGGAATAAGGTAGGGAAGAATTCTAAGGATCATTTTGACTGCCTCCAGAAGTTAGATCAGATGGCAAATTGGATTTGGTGCTAGGTCTTTCCCTTTAGGTTTTACCCCAACAATGTTTTCATTAGTTTCGCTCACTCTCGAAATCAAGCATTTTACAGCAGGTTGGAGCAGCCTGTATCTCAGCACAGGAATAAGGTAGGGAAGAATTCTAAGGATCATTTTGACTGCCTCCAGAAGTTAGATCAGATGGCAAATTGGATTTGGTGCTAGGTCTTTCCCTTTAGGTTTTACCCAGCAATGATTTCATTAGTTTCGCTCACTCTCGAAATCAAGCATTTTACAGCAGGTTGGAGCAGCCTGTATCTCAGCACAGGAATAAGGTAGGGAAGAATTCTAAGGATCATTTTGACTGCCTCCAGAAGTTAGATCAGATGGCAAATTGGATTTGGTGCTAGGTCTTTCCCTTTAGGTTTTACCCCAACAATGTTTTCATTAGTTTCGCTCACTCTCGAAATCAAGCATTTTACAGCAGGTTGGAGCAGCCTGTATCTCAGCACAGGAATAAGGTAGGGAAGAATTCTAAGGATCATTTTGACTGCCTCCAGAAGTTAGATCAGATGGCCAATTGGATTTGGTGCTAGGTCTTTCCCTTTAGGTTTTACCCCAACAATGTTTTCATTAGTTTCGCTCACTCTCGAAATCAAGCATTTTACAGCAGGTTGGAGCAGCCTGTATCTCAGCACAGGAATAAGGTAGGGAAGAATTCTAAGGATCATTTTGACTGCCTCCAGAAGTTAGATCAGATGGCAAATTGGATTTGGTGCTAGGTCTTTCCCTTTAGGTTTTACCCCAACAATGTTTTCATTAGTTTCGCTCACTCTCGAAATCAAGCATTTTACAGCAGGTTGGAGCAGCCTGTATCTCAGCACAGGAATAAGGTAGGGAAGAATTCTAAGGATCATTTTGACTGCCTCCAGAAGTTAGATCAGATGGCAAATTGGATTTGGTGCTAGGTCTTTCCCTTTAGGTTTTACCCCAACAATGTTTTCATTAGTTTCGCTCACTCTCGAAATCAAGCATTTTACAGCAGGTTGGAGCAGCCTGTATCTCAGCACAGGAATAAGGTAGGGAAGAATTCTAAGGATCATTTTGACTGCCTCCAGAAGTTAGATCAGATGGCAAATTGGATTTGGTGCTAGGTCTTTCCCTTTAGGTTTTACCCCAACAATGTTTTCATTAGTTTCGCTCACTCTCGAAATCAAGCATTTTACAGCAGGTTGGAGCAGCCTGTATCTCAGCACAGGAATAAGGTAGGGAAGAATTCTAAGGATCATTTTGACTGCCTCCAGAAGTTAGATCAGATGGCAAATTGGATTTGGTGCTAGGTCTTTCCCTTTAGGTTTTACCCCAACAATGTTTTCATTAGTTTCGCTCACTCTCGAAATCAAGCATTTTACAGCAGGTTGGAGCAGCCTGTATCTCAGCACAGGAATAAGGTAGGGAAGAATTCTAAGGATCATTTTGACTGCCTCCAGAAGTTAGATCAGATGGCAAATTGGATTTGGTGCTAGGTCTTTCCCTTTAGGTTTTACCCCAACAATGTTTTCATTAGTTTCGCTCACTCTCGAAATCAAGCATTTTACAGCAGGTTGGAGCAGCCTGTATCTCAGCACAGGAATAAGGTAGGGAAGAATTCTAAGGATCATTTTGACTGCCTCCAGAAGTTAGATCAGATGGCAAATTGGATTTGGTGCTAGGTCTTTCCCTTTAGGTTTTACCCCAACAATGTTTTCATTAGTTTCGCTCACTCTCGAAATCAAGCATTTTACAGCAGGTTGGAGCAGCCTGTATCTCAGCACAGGAATAAGGTAGGGAAGAATTCTAAGGATCATTTTGACTGCCTCCAGAAGTTAGATCAGATGGCAAATTGGATTTGGTGCTAGGTCTTTCCCTTTAGGTTTTACCCCAACAATGTTTTCATTAGTTTCGCTCACTCTCGAAATCAAGCATTTTACAGCAGGTTGGAGCAGCCTGTATCTCAGCACAGGAATAAGGTAGGGAAGAATTCAAATACTCATTTTGACTGCCTCCAGAAGTTAGATCAGATGGCCAATGCAATTTGGTGCTAGGCCTTTCCCTTTAGGTTTTACCCCAACAATGTTTTCATTAGTTTCGCTCACTCTCGAAATCAAGCATTATACAGCAGGTTGGAGCAGCCTGTATCTCAGCACAGGAATAAGGTAGGGAAGAATTCAAATACTCATTTTGACTGCCTCCAGAAGTTAGATCAGATGGCAAATTGGATTTGGTGCTAGGTCTTTCCCTTTAGGTTTTACCCCAACAATGTTTTCATTAGTTTCGCTCACTCTCGAAATCAAGCATTTTACAGCAGGTTGGAGCAGCCTGTATCTCAGCACAGGAATAAGGTAGGGAAGAATTCTAAGGATCATTTTGACTGCCTCCAGAAGTTAGATCAGATGGCAAATTGGATTTGGTGCTAGGTCTTTCCCTTTAGGTTTTACCCCAACAATGTTTTCATTAGTTTCGCTCACTCTCGAAATCAAGCATTTTACAGCAGGTTGGAGCAGCCTGTATCTCAGCACAGGAATAAGGTAGGGAAGAATTCAAATACTCATTTTGACTGCCTCCAGAAGTTAGATCAGATGGCCAATGCAATTTGGTACTAGGCCTTTCCCTTTAGGTTTTACCCCCAACAATGTTTTCATTAGTTTCGCTCACTCTCGAAATCAAGCATTTTACAGCAGGTTGGAGCAGCCTGTATCTCAGCACAGGAATAAGGTAGGGAAGAATTCAAATACTCATTTTGACTGCCTCCAGAAGTTAGATCAGATGGCCAATTGGATTTGGTGCTAGGTCTTTCCCTTTAGGTTTTACCCCAACAATGTTTTCATTAGTTTCGCTCACTCTCGAAATCAAGCATTTTACAGCAGGTTGGAGCAGCCTGTATCTCAGCACAGGAATAAGGTAGGGAAGAATTCTAAGGATCATTTTGACTGCCTCCAGAAGTTAGATCAGATGGCCAATTGGATTTGGTGCTAGGTCTTTCCCTTTAGGTTTTACCCCAACAATGTTTTCATTAGTTTCGCTCACTCTCGAAATCAAGCATTTTACAGCAGGTTGGAGCAGCCTGTATCTCAGCACAGGAATAAGGTAGGGAAGAATTCTAAGGATCATTTTGACTGCCTCCAGAAGTTAGATCAGATGGCAAATTGGATTTGGTGCTAGGTCTTTCCCTTTAGGTTTTACCCCAACAATGTTTTCATTAGTTTCGCTCACTCTCGAAATCAAGCATTTTACAGCAGGTTGGAGCAGCCTGTATCTCAGCACAGGAATAAGGTAGGGAAGAATTCTAAGGATCATTTTGACTGCCTCCAGAAGTTAGATCAGATGGCAAATTGGATTTGGTGCTAGGTCTTTCCCTTTAGGTTTTACCCCAACAATGTTTTCATTAGTTTCGCTCACTCTCGAAATCAAGCATTTTACAGCAGGTTGGAGCAGCCTGTATCTCAGCACAGGAATAAGGTAGGGAAGAATTCTAAGGATCATTTTGACTGCCTCCAGAAGTTAGATCAGATGGCAAATTGGATTTGGTGCTAGGTCTTTCCCTTTAGGTTTTACCCCAACAATGTTTTCATTAGTTTCGCTCACTCTCGAAATCAAGCATTTTACAGCAGGTTGGAGCAGCCTGTATCTCAGCACAGGAATAAGGTAGGGAAGAATTCAAATACTCATTTTGACTGCCTCCAGAAGTTAGATCAGATGGCCAATGGAATTTGGTGCTAGGTCTTTCCCTTTAGGTTTTACCCCAACAATGTTTTCATTAGTTTCGCTCACTCTCGAAATCAAGCATTTTACAGCAGGTTGGAGCAGCCTGTATCTCAGCACAGGAATAAGGTAGGGAAGAATTCTAAGGATCATTTTGACTGCCTCCAGAAGTTAGATCAGATGGCAAATTGGATTTGGTGCTAGGTCTTTCCCTTTAGGGTTTTACCCCAACAATGTTTTCATTAGTTTCGCTCACTCTCGAAATCAAGCATTTTACAGCAGGTTGGAGCAGCCTGTATCTCAGCACAGGAATAAGGTAGGGAAGAATTCTAAGGATCATTTTGACTGCCTCCAGAAGTTAGATCAGATGGCAAATTGGATTTGGTGCTAGGTCTTTCCCTTTAGGTTTTACCCCAACAATGTTTTCATTAGTTTCGCTCACTCTCGAAATCAAGCATTTTACAGCAGGTTGGAGCAGCCTGTATCTCAGCACAGGAATAAGGTAGGGAAGAATTCTAAGGATCATTTTGACTGCCTCCAGAAGTTAGATCAGATGGCAAATTGGATTTGGTGCTAGGTCTTTCCCCTTTAGGTTTTACCCCAACAATGTTTTCATTAGTTTCGCTCACTCTCGAAATCAAGCATTTTACAGCAGGTTGGAGCAGCCTGTATCTCAGCACAGGAATAAGGTAGGGAAGAATTCTAAGGATCATTTTGACTGCCTCCAGAAGTTAGATCAGATGGCAAATTGGATTTGGTGCTAGGTCTTTCCCTTTAGGTTTTACCCCAACAATGTTTTCATTAGTTTCGCTCACTCTCGAAATCAAGCATTTTACAGCAGGTTGGAGCAGCCTGTATCTCAGCACAGGAATAAGGTAGGGAAGAATTCTAAGGATCATTTTGACTGCCTCCAGAAGTTAGATCAGATGGCAAATTGGATTTGGTGCTAGGTCTTTCCCTTTAGGTTTTACCCCAACAATGTTTTCATTAGTTTCGCTCACTCTCGAAATCAAGCATTTTACAGCAGGTTGGAGCAGCCTGTATCTCAGCACAGGAATAAGGTAGGGAAGAATTCTAAGGATCATTTTGACTGCCTCCAGAAGTTAGATCAGATGGCAAATTGGATTTGGTGCTAGGTCTTTCCCTTTAGGTTTTACCCCAACAATGTTTTCATTAGTTTCGCTCACTCTCGAAATCAAGCATTTTACAGCAGGTTGGAGCAGCCTGTATCTCAGCACAGGAATAAGGTAGGGAAGAATTCTAAGGATCATTTTGACTGCCTCCAGAAGTTAGATCAGATGGCAAATTGGATTTGGTGCTAGGTCTTTCCCTTTAGGTTTTACCCCAACAATGTTTTCATTAGTTTCGCTCACTCTCGAAATCAAGCATTTTACAGCAGGTTGGAGCAGCCTGTATCTCAGCACAGGAATAAGGTAGGGAAGAATTCAAATACTCATTTTGACTGCCTCCAGAAGTTAGATCAGATGGCCAATGGAATTTGGTGCTAGGTCTTTCCCTTTAGGTTTTACCCCAACAATGTTTTCATTAGTTTCGCTCACTCTCGAAATCAAGCATTTTACAGCAGGTTGGAGCAGCCTGTATCTCAGCACAGGAATAAGGTAGGGAAGAATTCTAAGGATCATTTTGACTGCCTCCAGAAGTTAGATCAGATGGCAAATTGGATTTGGTGCTAGGTCTTTCCCTTTAGGTTTTACCCCAACAATGTTTTCATTAGTTTCGCTCACTCTCGAAATCAAGCATTTTACAGCAGGTTGGAGCAGCCTGTATCTCAGCATAGGAATAAGGTAGGGAAGAATTCTAAGGATCATTTTGACTGCCTCCAGAAGTTAGATCAGATGGCAAATTGGATTTGGTGCTAGGTCTTTCCCTTTAGGTTTTACCCCAACAATGTTTTCATTAGTTTCGCTCACTCTCGAAATCAAGCATTTTACAGCAGGTTGGAGCAGCCTGTATCTCAGCACAGGAATAAGGTAGGGAAGAATTCTAAGGATCATTTTGACTGCCTCCAGAAGTTAGATCAGATGGCAAATTGGATTTGGTGCTAGGTCTTTCCCTTTAGGTTTTACCCCAACAATCTTTTCATTAGTTTCGCTCACTCTCGAAATCAAGCATTTTACAGCAGGTTGGAGCAGCCTGTATCTCAGCACAGGAATAAGGTAGGGAAGAATTCTAAGGATCATTTTGACTGCCTCCAGAAGTTAGATCAGATGGCAAATTGGATTTGGTGCTAGGTCTTTCCCTTTAGGTTTTACCCCAACAATGTTTTCATTAGTTTCGCTCACTCTCGAAATCAAGCATTTTACAGCAGGTTGGAGCAGCCTGTATCTCAGCACAGGAATAAGGTAGGGAAGAATTCTAAGGATCATTTTGACTGCCTCCAGAAGTTAGATCAGATGGCAAATTGGATTTGGTGCTAGGTCTTTCCCTTTAGGTTTTACCCCAACAATGTTTTCATTAGTTTCGCTCACTCTCGAAATCAAGCATTTTACAGCAGGTTGGAGCAGCCTGTATATCAGCACAGGAATAAGGTAGGGAAGAATTCAAATACTCAT
This sequence comes from Melanerpes formicivorus, assembly GCF_026170545.1. NCBI lineage: Eukaryota > Metazoa > Chordata > Aves > Piciformes > Picidae > Melanerpes > Melanerpes formicivorus. The sequence goes on from NW_027143198.1 coordinate 66,805, forward strand.
TTTGACTGCCTCCAGAAGTTAGATCAGATATCCAATGCAATTTGGTGCTAGGCCTTTCCCTTTAGGTTTTACCCCAACAATGTTTTCATTAGTTTCGCTCACTCTCGAAATCAAGCATTTTACAGCAGGTTGGAGCAGCCTGTATCTCAGCACAGGAATAAGGTAGGGAAGAATTCAAATACTCATTTTGACTGCCTCCAGAAGTTAGATCAGATGGCAAATTGGATTTGGTGCTAGGTCTTTCCCTTTAGGTTTTACCCCAACAATGTTTTCATTAGTTTCGCTCACTCTCGAAATCAAGCATTTTACAGCAGGTTGGAGCAGCCTGTATCTCAGCACAGGAATAAGGTAGGGAAGAATTCTAAGGATCATTTTGACTGCCTCCAGAAGTTAGATCAGATGGCCAATTGGATTTGGTGCTAGGTCTTTCCCTTTAGGTTTTACCCCAACAATGTTTTCATTAGTTTCGCTCACTCTCGAAATCAAGCATTTTACAGCAGGTTGGAGCAGCCTGTATCTCAGCACAGGAATAAGGTAGGGAAGAATTCTAAGGATCATTTTGACTGCCTCCAGAAGTTAGATCAGATGGCAAATTGGATTTGGTGCTAGGTCTTTCCCTTTAGGTTTTACCCCAACAATGTTTTCATTAGTTTCGCTCACTCTCGAAATCAAGCATTTTACAGCAGGTTGGAGCAGCCTGTATCTCAGCACAGGAATAAGGTAGGGAAGAATTCAAATACTCATTTTGACTGCCTCCAGAAGTTAGATCAGATGGCAAATTGGATTTGGTGCTAGGTCTTTCCCTTTAGGTTTTACCCCAACAATGTTTTCATTAGTTTCGCTCACTCTCGAAATCAAGCATTTTACAGCAGGTTGGAGCAGCCTGTATCTCAGCACAGGAATAAGGTAGGGAAGAATTCTAAGGATCATTTTGACTGCCTCCAGAAGTTAGATCAGATGGCAAATTGGATTTGGTGCTAGGTCTTTCCCTTTAGGTTTTACCCCAACAATGTTTTCATTAGTTTCGCTCACTCTCGAAATCAAGCATTTTACAGCAGGTTGGAGCAGCCTGTATCTCAGCACAGGAATAAGGTAGGGAAGAATTCTAAGGATCATTTTGACTGCCTCCAGAAGTTAGATCAGATGGCAAATTGGATTTGGTGCTAGGTCTTTCCCTTTAGGTTTTACCCCAACAATGTTTTCATTAGTTTCGCTCACTCTCGAAATCAAGCATTTTACAGCAGGTTGGAGCAGCCTGTATCTCAGCACAGGAATAAGGTAGGGAAGAATTCTAAGGATCATTTTGACTGCCTCCAGAAGTTAGATCAGATGGCAAATTGGATTTGGTGCTAGGTCTTTCCCTTTAGGTTTTACCCCAACAATGTTTTCATTAGTTTCGCTCACTCTCGAAATCAAGCATTTTACAGCAGGTTGGAGCAGCCTGTATCTCAGCACAGGAATAAGGTAGGGAAGAATTCTAAGGATCATTTTGACTGCCTCCAGAAGTTAGATCAGATGGCAAATTGGATTTGGTGCTAGGTCTTTCCCTTTAGGTTTTACCCCAACAATGTTTTCATTAGTTTCGCTCACTCTCAAAATCAAGCATTTTACAGCAGGTTGGAGCAGCCTGTATCTCAGCACAGGAATAAGGTAGGGAAGAATTCAAATACTCCTTTTGACTGCCTCCAGAAGTTAGATCAGATGGCCAATTGGATTTGGTGCTAGGCCTTTCCCTTTAGGTTTTACCCCAACAATGTTTTCATTAGTTTCGCTCACTCTCGAAATCAAGCATTTTACAGCAGGTTGGAGCAGCCTGTATCTCAGCACAGGAATAAGGTAGGGAAGAATTCTAAGGATCATTTTGACTGCCTCCAGAAGTTAGATCAGATGGCCAATTGGATTTGGTGCTAGGCCTTTCCCTTTAGGTTTTACCCCAACAATGTTTTCATTAGTTTCGCTCACTCTCGAAATCAAGCATTTTACAGCAGGTTGGAGCAGCCTGTATCTCAGCACAGGAATAAGGTAGGGAAGAATTCTAAGGATCATTTTGACTGCCTCCAGAAGTTAGATCAGATGGCCAATTGGATTTGGTGCTAGGTCTTTCCCTTTAGGTTTTACCCCAACAATGTTTTCATTAGTTTCGCTCACTCTCGAAATCAAGCATTTTACAGCAGGTTGGAGCAGCCTGTATCTCAGCACAGGAATAAGGTAGGGAAGAATTCTAAGGATCATTTTGACTGCCTCCAGAAGTTAGATCAGATGGCAAATTGGATTTGGTGCTAGGTCTTTCCCTTTAGGTTTTACCCCAACAATGTTTTCATTAGTTTCGCTCACTCTCGAAATCAAGCATTTTACAGCAGGTTGGAGCAGCCTGTATCTCAGCACAGGAATAAGGTAGGGAAGAATTCTAAGGATCATTTTGACTGCCTCCAGAAGTTAGATCAGATGGCCAATTGGATTTGGTGCTAGGTCTTTCCCTTTAGGTTTTACCCCAACAATGTTTTCATTAGTTTCGCTCACTCTCGAAATCAAGCATTTTACAGCAGGTTGGAGCAGCCTGTATCTCAGCACAGGAATAAGGTAGGGAAGAATTCTAAGGATCATTTTGACTGCCTCCAGAAGTTAGATCAGATGGCAAATTGGATTTGGTGCTAGGTCTTTCCCTTTAGGTTTTACCCCAACAATGTTTTCATTAGTTTCGCTCACTCTCGAAATCAAGCATTTTACAGCAGGTTGGAGCAGCCTGTATCTCAGCACAGGAATAAGGTAGGGAAGAATTCTAAGGATCATTTTGACTGCCTCCAGAAGTTAGATCAGATGGCCAATGCAATTTGGTGCTAGGTCTTTCCCTTTAGGTTTTACCCCAACAATGTTTTCATTAGATTCGCTCACTCTCGAAATCAAGCATTTTACAGCAGGTTGGAGCAGCCTGTATCTCAGCACAGGAATAAGGTAGGGAAGAATTCTAAGGATCATTTTGACTGCCTCCAGAAGTTAGATCAGATGGCAAATTGGATTTGGTGCTAGGTCTTTCCCTTTAGGTTTTTACCCCAACAATGTTTTCATTAGTTTCGCTCACTCTCGAAATCAAGCATTTTACAGCAGGTTGGAGCAGCCTGTATCTCAGCACAGGAATAAGGTAGGGAAGAATTCTAAGGATCATTTTGACTGCCTCCAGAAGTTAGATCAGATGGCAAATTGGATTTGGTGCTAGGTCTTTCCCTTTAGGTTTTACCCCAACAATGTTTTCATTAGTTTCGCTCACTCTCGAAATCAAGCATTTTACAGCAGGTTGGAGCAGCCTGTATCTCAGCACAGGAATAAGGTAGGGAAGAATTCTAAGGATCATTTTGACTGCCTCCAGAAGTTAGATCAGATGGCAAATTGGATTTGGTGCTAGGTCTTTCCCTTTAGGTTTTACCCCAACAATGTTTTCATTAGTTTCGCTCACTCTCGAAATCAAGCATTTTACAGCAGGTTGGAGCAGCCTGTATCTCAGCACAGGAATAAGGTAGGGAAGAATTCTAAGGATCATTTTGACTGCCTCCAGAAGTTAGATCAGATGGCAAATTGGATTTGGTGCTAGGTCTTTCCCTTTAGGTTTTACCCCAACAATGTTTTCATTAGTTTCGCTCACTCTCGAAATCAAGCATTTTACAGCAGGTTGGAGCAGCCTGTATCTCAGCACAGGAATAAGGTAGGGAAGAATTCTAAGGATCATTTTGACTGCCTCCAGAAGTTAGATCAGATGGCAAATTGGATTTGGTGCTAGGTCTTTCCCTTTAGGTTTTACCCCAACAATGTTTTCATTAGTTTCGCTCACTCTCGAAATCAAGCATTTTACAGCAGGTTGGAGCAGCCTGTATCTCAGCACAGGAATAAGGTAGGGAAGAATTCTAAGGATCATTTTGACTGCCTCCAGAAGTTAGATCAGATGGCAAATTGGATTTGGTGCTAGGTCTTTCCCTTTAGGTTTTACCCAACAATGTTTTCATTAGTTTCGCTCACTCTCGAAATCAAGCATTTTACAGCAGGTTGGAGCAGCCTGTATCTCAGCACAGGAATAAGGTAGGGAAGAATTCTAAGGATCATTTTGACTGCCTCCAGAAGTTAGATCAGATGGCAAATTGGATTTGGTGCTAGGTCTTTCCCTTTAGGTTTTACCCCAACAATGTTTTCATTAGTTTCGCTCACTCTCGAAATCAAGCATTTTACAGCAGGTTGGAGCAGCCTGTATCTCAGCACAGGAATAAGGTAGGGAAGAATTCTAAGGATCATTTTGACTGCCTCCAGAAGTTAGATCAGATGGCAAATTGGATTTGGTGCTAGGTCTTTCCCTTTTAGGTTTTACCCCAACAATGTTTTCATTAGTTTCGCTCACTCTCGAAATCAAGCATTTTACAGCAGGTTGGAGCAGCCTGTATCTCAGCACAGGAATAAGGTAGGGAAGAATTCTAAGGATCATTTTGACTGCCTCCAGAAGTTAGATCAGATGGCAAATTGGATTTGGTGCTAGGTCTTTCCCTTTAGGTTTTACCCCAACAATGTTTTCATTAGTTTCGCTCACTCTCGAAATCAAGCATTTTACAGCAGGTTGGAGCAGCCTGTATCTCAGCACAGGAATAAGGTAGGGAAGAATTCTAAGGATCATTTTGACTGCCTCCAGAAGTTAGATCAGATGGCAAATTGGATTTGGGTGCTAGGTCTTTCCCTTTAGGTTTTACCCCAACAATGTTTTCATTAGTTTCGCTCACTCTCGAAATCAAGCATTTTACAGCAGGTTGGAGCAGCCTGTATCTCAGCACAGGAATAAGGTAGGGAAGAATTCAAATACTCATTTTGACTGCCTCCAGAAGTTAGATCAGATGGCCAATGCAATTTGGTGCTAGGCCTTTCCCTTTAGGTTTTACCCCAACAATGTTTTCATTAGTTTCGCTCACTCTCGAAATCAAGCATTATACAGCAGGTTGGAGCAGCCTGTATCTCAGCACAGGAATAAGGTAGGGAAGAATTCAAATACTCATTTTGACTGCCTCCAGAAGTTAGATCAGATGGCAAATTGGATTTGGTGCTAGGTCTTTCCCTTTAGGTTTTACCCCAACAATGTTTTCATTAGTTTCGCTCACTCTCGAAATCAAGCATTTTACAGCAGGTTGGAGCAGCCTGTATCTCAGCACAGGAATAAGGTAGGGAAGAATTCTAAGGATCATTTTGACTGCCTCCAGAAGTTAGATCAGATGGCAAATTGGATTTGGTGCTAGGTCTTTCCCTTTAGGTTTTACCCCAACAATGTTTTCATTAGTTTCGCTCACTCTCGAAATCAAGCATTTTACAGCAGGTTGGAGCAGCCTGTATCTCAGCACAGGAATAAGGTAGGGAAGAATTCAAATACTCATTTTGACTGCCTCCAGAAGTTAGATCAGATGGCCAATGCAATTTGGTGCTAGGCCTTTCCCTTTAGGTTTTACCCCAACAATGTTTTCATTAGTTTCGCTCACTCTCGAAATCAAGCATTTTACAGCAGGTTGGAGCAGCCTGTATCTCAGCACAGGAATAAGGTAGGGAAGAATTCTAAGGATCATTTTGACTGCCTCCAGAAGTTAGATCAGATGGCAAATTGGATTTGGTGCTAGGTCTTTCCCTTTAGGTTTTACCCCAACAATGTTTTCATTAGTTTCGCTCACTCTCGAAATCAAGCATTTTACAGCAGGTTGGAGCAGCCTGTATCTCAGCACAGGAATAAGGTAGGGAAGAATTCAAATACTCATTTTGACTGCCTCCAGAAGTTAGATCAGATGGCAAATTGGATTTGGTGCTAGGTCTTTCCCTTTAGGTTTTACCCCAACAATGTTTTCATTAGTTTCGCTCACTCTCGAAATCAAGCATTTTACAGCAGGTTGGAGCAGCCTGTATCTCAGCACAGGAATAAGGTAGGGAAGAATTCTAAGGATCATTTTGACTGCCTCCAGAAGTTAGATCAGATGGCAAATTGGATTTGGTGCTAGGTCTTTCCCTTTAGGTTTTACCCCAACAATGTTTTCATTAGTTTCGCTCACTCTCGAAATCAAGCATTTTACAGCAGGTTGGAGCAGCCTGTATCTCAGCACAGGAATAAGGTAGGGAAGAATTCTAAGGATCATCTTGACTGCCTCCAGAAGTTAGATCAGATGGCAAATTGGATTTGGTGCTAGGTCTTTCCCTTTAGGTTTTACCCCAACAATGTTTTCATTAGTTTTGCTCACTCTCGAAATCAAGCATTTTACAGCAGGTTGGAGCAGCCTGTATCTCAGCACAGGAATAAGGTAGGGAAGAATTCTAAGGATCATTTTGACTGCCTCCAGAAGTTAGATCAGATGGCAAATTGGATTTGGTGCTAGGTCTTTCCCTTTAGGTTTTACCCCAACAATGTTTTCATTAGTTTCGCTCACTCTCGAAATCAAGCATTTTACAGCAGGTTGGAGCAGCCTGTATCTCAGCACAGGAATAAGGTAGGGAAGAATTCAAATACTCATTTTGACTGCCTCCAGAAGTTAGATCAGATGGCAAATTGGATTTGGTGCTAGGTCTTTCCCTTTAGGTTTTACCCCAACAATGTTTTCATTAGTTTCGCTCACTCTCGAAATCAAGCATTTTACAGCAGGTTGGAGCAGCCTGTATCTCAGCACAGGAATAAGGTAGGGAAGAATTCTAAGGATCATTTTGACTGCCTCCAGAAGTTAGATCAGATGGCAAATTGGATTTGGTGCTAGGTCTTTCCCTTTAGGTTTTACCCCAACAATGTTTTCATTAGTTTCGCTCACTCTCGAAATCAAGCATTTTACAGCAGGTTGGAGCAGCCTGTATCTCAGCACAGGAATAAGGTAGGGAAGAATTCTAAGGATCATTTTGACTGCCTCCAGAAGTTAGATCAGATGGCAAATTGGATTTGGTGCTAGGTCTTTCCCTTTAGGTTTTACCCCAACAATGTTTTCATTAGTTTCGCTCACTCTCGAAATCAAGCATTTTACAGCAGGTTGGAGCAGCCTGTATCTCAGCACAGGAATAAGGTAGGGAAGAATTCTAAGGATCATTTTGACTGCCTCCAGAAGTTAGATCAGATGGCAAATTGGATTTGGTGCTAGGTCTTTCCCTTTAGGTTTTACCCCAACAATGTTTTCATTAGTTTCGCTCACTCTCGAAATCAAGCATTTTACAGCAGGTTGGAGCAGCCTGTATCTCAGCACAGGAATAAGGTAGGGAAGAATTCTAAGGATCATTTTGACTGCCTCCAGAAGTTAGATCAGATGGCAAATTGGATTTGGTGCTAGGTCTTTCCCTTTAGGTTTTACCCCAACAATGTTTTCATTAGTTTCGCTCACTCTCGAAATCAAGCATTTTACAGCAGGTTGGAGCAGCCTGTATCTCAGCACAGGAATAAGGTAGGGAAGAATTCTAAGGATCATTTTGACTGCCTCCAGAAGTTAGATCAGATGGCAAATTGGATTTGGTGCTAGGTCTTTCCCTTTAGGTTTTACCCCAACAATGTTTTCATTAGTTTCGCTCACTCTCGAAATCAAGCATTTTACAGCAGGTTGGAGCAGCCTGTATCTCAGCACAGGAATAAGGTAGGGAAGAATTCTAAGGATCATTTTGACTGCCTCCAGAAGTTAGATCAGATGGCCAATTGGATTTGGTGCTAGGTCTTTCCCTTTAGGTTTTACCCCAACAATGTTTTCATTAGTTTCGCTCACTCTCGAAATCAAGCATTTTACAGCAGGTTGGAGCAGCCTGTATCTCAGCACAGGAATAAGGTAGGGAAGAATTCTAAGGATCATTTTGACTGCCTCCAGAAGTTAGATCAGATGGCAAATTGGATTTGGTGCTAGGTCTTTCCCTTTAGGTTTTACCCCAACAATGTTTTCATTAGTTTCGCTCACTCTCGAAATCAAGCATTTTACAGCAGGTTGGAGCAGCCTGTATCTCAGCACAGGAATAAGGTAGGGAAGAATTCTAAGGATCATTTTGACTGCCTCCAGAAGTTAGATCAGATGGCAAATTGGATTTGGTGCTAGGTCTTTCCCTTTAGGTTTTACCCCAACAATGTTTTCATTAGTTTCGCTCACTCTCGAAATCAAGCATTTTACAGCAGGTTGGAGCAGCCTGTATCTCAGCACAGGAATAAGGTAGGGAAGAATTCTAAGGATCATTTTGACTGCCTCCAGAAGTTAGATCAGATGGCAAATTGGATTTGGTGCTAGGTCTTTCCCTTTAGGTTTTACCCCAACAATGTTTTCATTAGTTTCGCTCACTCTCGAAATCAAGCATTTTACAGCAGGTTGGAGCAGCCTGTATCTCAGCACAGGAATAAGGTAGGGAAGAATTCTAAGGATCATTTTGACTGCCTCCAGAAGTTAGATCAGATGGCAAATTGGATTTGGTGCTAGGTCTTTCCCTTTAGGTTTTACCCCAACAATGTTTTCATTAGTTTCGCTCACTCTCGAAATCAAGCATTTTACAGCAGGTTGGAGCAGCCTGTATCTCAGCACAGGAATAAGGTAGTGAAGAATTCAAATACTCATTTTGACTGCCTCCAGAAGTTAGATCAGATGGCCAATGCAATTTGGTGCTAGGCCTTTCCCTTTAGGTTTTACCCCAACAATGTTTTCATTAGTTTCGCTCACTCTCGAAATCAAGCATTT
>NW_027143199.1:0-75464 GCF_026170545.1 Melanerpes formicivorus
AGCAGGTTGGAGCAGCCTGTATCTCAGCACAGGAATAAGGTAGGGAAGAATTCTAAGGATCATTTTGACTGCCTCCAGAAGTTAGATCAGATGGCAAATTGGATTTGGTGCTAGGTCTTTCCCTTTAGGTTTTACCCCAACAATGTTTTCATTAGTTTCGCTCACTCTCGAAATCAAGCATTTTACAGCAGGTTGGAGCAGCCTGTATCTCAGCACAGGAATAAGGTAGGGAAGAATTCAAATACTCATTTTGACTGCCTCCAGACAGTTAGATCAGATGGCAAATTGGATTTGGTGCTAGGTCCTTCCCTTTAGGTTTTACCCCAACAATGTTTTCATTAGTTTCGCTCACTCTCGTAATCAAGCATTTTACAGCAGGTTGGAGCAGCCTGTATCTCAGCACAGGAATAAGGTAGGGAAGAATTCTAAGGATCATTTTGACTGCCTCCAGAAGTTAGATCAGATGGCAAATTGGATTTGGTGCTAGGTCTTTCCCTTTAGGTTTTACCCCAACAATGTTTTCATTAGTTTCGCTCACTCTCGAAATCAAGCATTTTACAGCAGGTTGGAGCAGCCTGTATCTCAGCACAGGAATAAGGTAGGGAAGAATTCAAATACTCATTTTGACTGCCTCCAGAAGTTAGATCAGATGGCAAATTGGATTTGGTGCTGGGTCTTTCCCTTTAGGTTTTACCCCAACAATGTTTTCATTAGTTTCGCTCACTCTCGAAATCAAGCATTTTACAGCAGGTTGGAGCAGCCTGTATCTCAGCACAGGAATAAGGTAGGGAAGAATTCTAAGGATCATTTTGACTGCCTCCAGAAGTTAGATCAGATGGCAAATTGGATTTGGTGTGCTAGGTCTTTCCCTTTAGGTTTTAACCCCAACAATGTTTTCATTAGTTTCGCTCACTCTCGAAATCAAGCATTTTACAGCAGGTTGGAGCAGCCTGTATCTCAGCACAGGAATAAGGTAGGGAAGAATTCTAAGGATCATTTTGACTGCCTCCAGAAGTTAGATCAGATGGCAAATTGGATTTGGTGCTAGGTCTTTCCCTTTAGGTTTTACCCCAACAATGTTTTCATTAGTTTCGCTCACTCTCGAAATCAAGCATTTTACAGCAGGTTGGAGCAGCCTGTATCTCAGCACAGGAATAAGGTAGGGAAGAATTCTAAGGATCATTTTGACTGCCTCCAGAAGTTAGATCAGATGGCAAATTGGATTTGGTGCTAGGTCTTTCCCTTTAGGTTTTACCCCAACAATGTTTTCATTAGTTTCGCTCACTCTCGAAATCAAGCATTTTTACAGCAGGTTGGAGCAGCCTGTATCTCAGCACAGGAATAAGGTAGGGAAGAATTCTAAGGATCATTTTGACTGCCTCCAGAAGTTAGATCAGATGGCAAATTGGATTTGGTGCTAGGTCTTTCCCTTTAGGTTTTACCCCAACAATGTTTTCATTAGTTTCGCTCACTCTCGAAATCAAGCATTTTACAGCAGGTTGGAGCAGCCTGTATCTCAGCACAGGAATAAGGTAGGGAAGAATTCTAAGGATCATTTTGACTGCCTCCAGAAGTTAGATCAGATGGCAAATTGGATTTGGTGCTAGGTCTTTCCCTTTAGGTTTTACCCCAACAATGTTTTCATTAGTTTCGCTCACTCTCGAAATCAAGCATTTTACAGCAGGTTGGAGCAGCCTGTATCTCAGCACAGGAATAAGGTAGGGAAGAATTCTAAGGATCATTTTGGACTGCCTCCAGAAGTTAGATCAGATGGCAAATTGGATTTGGTGCTAGGTCTTTCCCTTTAGGTTTTACCCCAACAATGTTTTCATTAGTTTCGCTCACTCTCGAAATCAAGCATTTTACAGCAGGTTGGAGCAGCCTGTATCTCAGCACAGGAATAAGGTAGGGAAGAATTCAAATACTCATTTTGACTGCCTCCAGAAGTTAGATCAGATGGCAAATTGGATTTGGTGCTAGGTCCTTCCCTTTAGGTTTTACCCCAACAATGTTTTCATTAGTTTCGCTCACTCTCGTAATCAAGCATTTTACAGCAGGTTGGAGCAGCCTGTATCTCAGCACAGGAATAAGGTAGGGAAGAATTCTAAGGATCATTTTGACTGCCTCCAGAAGTTAGATCAGATGGCAAATTGGATTTGGTGCTAGGTCTTTCCCTTTAGGTTTTACCCCAACAATGTTTTCATTAGTTTCGCTCACTCTCGAAATCAAGCATTTTACAGCAGGTTGGAGCAGCCTGTATCTCAGCACAGGAATAAAGGTAGGGAAGAATTCAAATACTCATTTTGACTGCCTCCAGAAGTTAGATCAGATGGCAAATTGGATTTGGTGCTGGGTCTTTCCCTTTAGGTTTTACCCCAACAATGTTTTCATTAGTTTCGCTCACTCTCGAAATCAAGCATTTTACAGCAGGTTGGAGCAGCCTGTATCTCAGCACAGGAATAAGGTAGGGAAGAATTCTAAGATCATTTTGACTGCCTCCAGAAGTTAGATCAGATGGCAAATTGGATTTGGTGCTAGGTCTTTCCCTTTAGGTTTTACCCCAACAATGTTTTCATTAGTTTCGCTCACTCTCGAAATCAAGCATTTTACAGCAGGTTGGAGCAGCCTGTATCTCAGCACAGGAATAAGGTAGGGAAGAATTCTAAGGATCATTTTGACTGCCTCCAGAAGTTAGATCAGATGGCAAATTGGATTTGGTGCTAGGTCTTTCCCTTTAGGTTTTACCCCAACAATGTTTTCATTAGTTTCGCTCACTCTCGAAATCAAGCATTTTACAGCAGGTTGGAGCAGCCTGTATCTCAGCACAGGAATAAGGTAGGGAAGAATTCTAAGGATCATTTTGACTGCCTCCAGAAGTTAGATCAGATGGCAAATTGGATTTGGTGCTAGGTCTTTCCCTTTAGGTTTTACCCCAACAATGTTTTCATTAGTTTCGCTCACTCTCGAAATCAAGCATTTTTACAGCAGGTTGGAGCAGCCTGTATCTCAGCACAGGAATAAGGTAGGGAAGAATTCTAAGGATCATTTTGACTGCCTCCAGAAGTAGATCAGATGGCAAATTGGATTTGGTGCTAGGTCTTTCCCTTTAGGTTTTACCCCCAACAATGTTTTCATTAGTTTCACTCACTCTCGAAATCAAGCATTTTACAGCAGGTTGGGAGCAGCCTGTATCTCAGCACAGGAATAAGGTAGGGAAGAATTCAAATACTCATTTTGACTGCCTCCAGAAGTTAGATCAGATGGCAAATTGGATTTGGTGCTGGGTCTTTCTCTTTAGGTTTTACCCCAACAATGTTTTCATTAGTTTCGCTCACTCTCGAAATCAAGCATTTTACAGCAGGTTGGAGCAGCCTGTATCTCAGCACAGGAATAAGGTAGGGAAGAATTCTAAGGATCATTTTGACTGCCTCCAGAAGTTAGATCAGATGGCAAATTGGATTTGGTGCTAGGTCTTTCCCTTTAGGTTTTACCCCAACAATGTTTTCATTAGTTTCGCTCACTCTCGAAATCAAGCATTTTACAGCAGGTTGGAGCAGCCTGTATCTCAGCACAGGAATAAGGTAGGGAAGAATTCTAAGGATCATTTTGACTGCCTCCTGAAGTTAGATCAGATGGCAAATTGGATTGGTGCTAGGTCTTTCCCTTTAGGTTTTACCCCAACAATGTTTTCATTAGTTTCGCTCACTCTCGAAATCAAGCATTTTACAGCAGGTTGGAGCAGCCTGTATCTCAGCACAGGAATAAGGTAGGGAAGAATTCTAAGGATCATTTTGACTGCCTCCAGAAGTTAGATCAGATGGCAAATTGGATTTGGTGCTAGGTCTTTCCCTTTAGGTTTTACCCCAACAATGTTTTCATTAGTTTCGCTCACTCTCGAAATCAAGCATTTTACAGCAGGTTGGAGCAGCCTGTATCTCAGCACAGGAATAAGGTAGGGAAGAATTCAAATACTCATTTGACTGCCTCCAGAAGTTAGATCAGATGGCAAATTGGATTTGGTGCTAGGTCCTTTCCCTTTAGGTTTTACCCCAACAATGTTTTCATTAGTTTCGCTCACTCTCGAAATCAAGCATTTTACAGCAGGTTGGAGCAGCCTGTATCTCAGCACAGGAATAAGGTAGGGAAGAATTCTAAGGATCATTTTGACTGCCTCCAGAAGTTAGATCAGATGGCAAATTGGATTTGGTGCTAGGTCTTTCCCTTTAGGTTTTACCCCAACAATGTTTTCATTAGTTTCGCTCACTCTCGAAATCAAGCATTTTACAGCAGGTTGGAGCAGCCTGTATCTCAGCACAGGAATAAGGTAGGGAAGAATTCTAAGGATCATTTTGACTGCCTCCAGAAGTTAGATCAGATGGCAAATTGGATTTGGTGCTAGGTCTTTCCCTTTAGGTTTTACCCCAACAATGTTTTCATTAGTTTCGCTCACTCTCGAAATCAAGCATTTTACAGCAGGTTGGAGCAGCCTGTATCTCAGCACAGGAATAAGGTAGGGAAGAATTCAAATACTCATTTGACTGCCTCCAGAAGTTAGATCAGATGGCAAATTGGATTTGGTGCTGGGTCTTTCCCTTTAGGTTTTACCCCAAAAATGTTTTCATTAGTTTCGCTCACTCTCGAAATCAAGCATTTTACAGCAGGTTGGAGCAGCCTGTATCTCAGCACAGGAATAAGGTAGGGAAGAATTCTAAGGATCATTTTGACTGCCTCCAGAAGTTAGATCAGATGGCAAATTGGATTTGGTGCTAGGTCTTTCCCTTTAGGTTTTACCCCAACAATGTTTTCATTAGTTTCGCTCACTCTCGAAATCAAGCATTTTTACAGCAGGTTGGAGCAGCCTGTATCTCAGCACAGGAATAAGGTAGGGAAGAATTCTAAGGATCATTTTGACTGCCTCCAGAAGTTAGATCAGATGGCAAATTGGATTTGGTGCTAGGTCTTTCCCTTTAGGTTTTACCCCAACAATGTTTTCATTAGTTTCGCTCACTCTCGAAATCAAGCATTTTACAGCAGGTTGGAGCAGCCTGTATCTCAGCACAGGAATAAGGTAGGGAAGAATTCTAAGGATCATTTTGACTGCCTCCAGAAGTTAGATCAGATGGCAAATTGGATTTGGTGCTAGGTCTTTCCCTTTAGGTTTTACCCCAACAATGTTTTCATTAGTTTCGCTCACTCTCGAAATCAAGCATTTTACAGCAGGTTGGAGCAGCCTGTATCTCAGCACAGGGAATAAGGTAGGGAAGAATTCTAAGGATCATTTTGACTGCCTCCAGAAGTTAGATCAGATGGCAAATTGGATTTGGTGCTAGGTCTTTCCCTTTAGGTTTTACCCCAACAATGTTTTCATTAGTTTCGCTCACTCTCGAAATCAAGCATTTTACAGCAGGTTGGAGCAGCCTGTATCTCAGCACAGGAATAAGGTAGGGAAGAATTCTAAGGATCATTTTGACTGCCTCCAGAAGTTAGATCAGATGGCAAATTGGATTTGGTGCTAGGTCTTTCCCTTTAGGTTTTACCCCAACAATGTTTTCATTAGTTTCGCTCACTCTCGAAATCAAGCATTTTACAGCAGGTTGGAGCAGCCTGTATCTCAGCACAGGAATAAGGTAGGGAAGAATTCTAAGGATCATTTTGACTGCCTCCAGAAGTTAGATCAGATGGCAAATTGGATTTGGTGCTGGGTCTTTCCCTTTAGGTTTTTACCCCAAAAATGTTTTCATTAGTTTCGCTCACTCTCGAAATCAAGCATTTTACAGCAGGTTGGAGCAGCCTGTATCTCAGCACAGGAATAAGGTAGGGAAGAATTCTAAGGATCATTTTGACTGCCTCCAAGAAGTTAGATCAGATGGCAAATTGGATTTGGTGCTAGGTCTTTCCCTTTAGGTTTTACCCCAACAATGTTTTCATTAGTTTCGCTCACTCTCGAAATCAAGCATTTTACAGCAGGTTGGAGCAGCCTGTATCTCAGCACAGGAATAAGGTAGGGAAGAATTCTAAGGATCATTTTGACTGCCTCCAGAAGTTAGATCAGATGGCAAATTGGATTTGGTGCTAGGTCTTTCCCTTTAGGTTTTACCCCAACAATGTTTTCATTAGTTTCGCTCACTCTCGAAATCAAGCATTTTACAGCAGGTTGGAGCAGCCTGTATCTCAGCACAGGAATAAGGTAGGGAAGAATTCTAAGGATCATTTTGACTGCCTCCAGAAGTTAGATCAGATGGCAAATTGGATTTGGTGCTAGGTCTTTCCCTTTAGGTTTTACCCCAACAATGTTTTCATTAGTTTCGCTCACTCTCGAAATCAAGCATTTTACAGCAGGTTGGAGCAGCCTGTATCTCAGCACAGGAATAAGGTAGGGAAGAATTCTAAGGATCATTTTGACTGCCTCCAGAAGTTAGATCAGATGGCAAATTGGATTTGGTGCTAGGTCTTTCCCTTTAGGTTTTACCCCAACAATGTTTTCATTAGTTTCGCTCACTCTCGAAATCAAGCATTTTACAGCAGGTTGGAGCAGCCTGTATCTCAGCACAGGAATAAGGTAGGGAAGAATTCTAAGGATCATTTTGACTGCCTCCAGAAGTTAGATCAGATGGCAAATTGGATTTGGTGCTAGGTCTTTCCCTTTAGGTTTTACCCCAACAATGTTTTCATTAGTTTCGCTCACTCTCGAAATCAAGCATTTTACAGCAGGTTGGAGCAGCCTGTATCTCAGCACAGGAATAAGGTAGGGAAGAATTCTAAGGATCATTTTGACTGCCTCCAGATGTTAGATCAGATGGCAAATTGGATTTGGTGCTAGGTCTTTCCCTTTAGGTTTTACCCCAACAATGTTTTCATTAGTTTCGCTCACTCTCGAAATCAAGCATTTTTACAGCAGGTTGGAGGCAGCCTGTATCTCAGCACAGGAATAAGGGTAGGGAAGAATTCTAAGGATCATTTTGACTGCCTCCAGAAGTTAGATCAGATGGCAAATTGGATTTGGTGCTAGGTCTTTCCCTTTAGGTTTTACCCCAACAATGTTTTCATTAGTTTCGCTCACTCTCGAAATCAAGCATTTTACAGCAGGTTGGAGCAGCCTGTATCTCAGCTACAGGAATAAGGTAGGGGAAGAATTCTAAGGATCATTTTGACTGCCTCCAGAAGTTAGATCAGATGGCAAATTGGATTTGGTGCTAGGTCTTTTCCCTTTAGGTTTTACCCCAACAATGTTTTCATTAGTTTTCGCTCACTCTCGAAATCAAGCATTTTACAGCAGGTTGGAGCAGCCTGTATCTCAGCACAGGAATAAGGTAGGGAAGAATTCTAAGGATCATTTTGACTGCCTCCAGAAGTTAGATCAGATGGCAAATTGGATTTGGTGCTAGGTCTTTCCCTTTAGGTTTTACCCCAACAATGTTTTCATTAGTTTCGCTCACTCTCGAAATCAAGCATTTTACAGCAGGTTGGAGCAGCCTGTATCTCAGCACAGGAATAAGGTAGGGAAGAATTCTAAGGATCATTTTGACTGCCTCCAGAAGTTAGATCAGATGGCAAATTGGATTTGGTGCTAGGTCTTTCCCTTTAGGTTTTACCCCAACAATGTTTTCATTAGTTTCGCTCACTCTCGAAATCAAGCATTTTACAGCAGGTTGGAGCAGCCTGTATCTCAGCACAGGAATAAGGTAGGGAAGAATTCAAATACTCATTTTGACTGCCTCCAGAAGTTAGATCAGATGGCAAATTGGATTTGGTGCTAGGTCCTTCCCTTTAGGTTTTACTCCAACAATGTTTTCATTAGTTTCGCTCACTCTCGTAATCAAGCATTTTGCAGCAGGTTGGAGCAGCCTGTATCTCAGCACAGGAATAAGGTAGGGAAGAATTCTAAGGATCATTTTGACTGCCTCCAGAAGTTAGATCAGATGGCAAATTGGATTTGGTGCTAGGTCTTTCCCTTTAGGTTTTACCCCAACAATGTTTTCATTAGTTTCGCTCACTCTCGAAATCAAGCATTTTACAGCAGGTTGGAGCAGCCTGTATCTCAGCACAGGAATAAGGTAGGGAAGAATTCAAATACTCATTTTGACTGCCTCCAGAAGTTAGATCAGATGGCAAATTGGATTTGGTGCTAGGTCTTTCCCTTTAGGTTTTACCCCAACAATGTTTTCATTAGTTTCGCTCACTCTCGAAATCAAGCATTTTACAGCAGGTTGGAGCAGCCTGTATCTCAGCACAGGAATAAGGTAGGGAAGAATTCTAAGGATCATTTTGACTGCCTCCAGAAGTTAGATCAGATGGCAAATTGGATTTGGTGCTAGGTCTTTCCCTTTAGGTTTTACCCCAACAATGTTTTCATTAGTTTCGCTCACTCTCGAAATCAAGCATTTTACAGCAGGTTGGAGCAGCCTGTATCTCAGCACAGGAATAAGGTAGGGAAGAATTCTAAGGATCATTTTGACTGCCTCCAGAAGTTAGATCAGATGGCAAATTGGATTTGGTGCTAGGTCTTTCCCTTTAGGTTTTACCCCAACAATGTTTTCATTAGTTTCGCTCACTCTCGAAATCAAGCATTTTACAGCAGGTTGGAGCAGCCTGTATCTCAGCACAGGAATAAGGTAGGGAAGAATTCAAATACTCATTTTGACTGCCTCCAGAAGTTAGATCAGATGGCAAATTGGATTTGGTGCTAGGTCTTTCCCTTTAGGTTTTACCCCAACAATGTTTTCATTAGTTTCGCTCACTCTCGAAACCAAGCATTTTACAGCAGGTTGGAGCAGCCTGTATCTCAGCACAGGAATAAGGTAGGGAAGAATTCAAATACTCATTTTAACTGCCTCCAGAAGTTAGATCAGATGGCAAATTGGATTTGGTGCTAGGTCTTTCCCTTTAGGTTTTACCCCAACAATGTTTTCATTAGTTTCGCTCACTCTCGAAATCAAGCATTTTACAGCAGGTTGGAGCAGCCTGTATCTCAGCACAGGAATAAGGTAGGGAAGAATTCTAAGGATCATTTTGACTGCCTCCAGAAGTTAGATCAGATGGCAAATTGGATTTGGTGCTAGGTCTTTCCCTTTAGGTTTTACCCCAACAATGTTTTCATTAGTTTCGCTCACTCTCGAAATCAAGCATTTTACAGCAGGTTGGAGCAGCCTGTATCTCAGCACAGGAATAAGGTAGGGAAGAATTCTAAGGATCACTTTGACTGCCTCCAGAAGTTAGATCAGATGGCAAATTGGATTTGGTGCTAGGTCTTTCCCTTTAGGTTTTACCCCAACAATGTTTTCATTAGTTTCGCTCACTCTCGAAATCAAGCATTTTACAGCAGGTTGGAGCAGCCTGTATCTCAGCACAGGAATAAGGTAGGGAAGAATTCAAATACTCATTCTGACTGCCTCCAGAAGTTAGATCAGATGGCCAATGCAATTTGGTGCTAGGTCTTTCCCTTTAGGTTTTACCCCAACAATGTTTTCATTAGTTTCGCTCACTCTCGAAATCAAGCATTTTACAGCAGGTTGGAGCAGCCTGTATCTCAGCACAGGAATAAGGTAGGGAAGAATTCTAAGGATCATTTTGACTGCCTCCAGAAGTTAGATCAGATGGCAAATTGGATTTGGTGCTAGGTCTTTCCCTTTAGGTTTTACCCCAACAATGTTTTCATTAGTTTCGCTCACTCTCGAAATCAAGCATTTTACAGCAGGTTGGAGCAGCCTGTATCTCAGCACAGGAATAAGGTAGGGAAGAATTCTAAGGATCATTTTGACTGCCTCCAGAAGTTAGATCAGATGGCAAATTGGGTTTGGTGCTAGGTCTTTCCCTTTAGGTTTTACCCCAACAATGTTTTCATTAGTTTCGCTCACTCTCGAAATCAAGCATTTTACAGCAGGTTGGAGCAGCCTGTATCTCAGCACAGGAATAAGGTAGGGAAGAATTCTAAGGATCATTTTGACTGCCTCCAGAAGTTAGATCAGATGGCAAATTGGATTTGGTGCTAGGTCTTTCCCTTTAGGTTTTACCCCAACAATGTTTTCATTAGTTTCGCTCACTCTCGAAATCAAGCATTTTACAGCAGGTTGGAGCAGCCTGTATCTCAGCACAGGAATAAGGTAGGGAAGAATTCAAAAACTCATTTTGACTGCCTCCAGAAGTTAGATCAGATGGCAAATTGGATTTGGTGCTAGGTCTTTCCCTTTAGGTTTTACCCCAACAATGTTTTCATTAGTTTCGCTCACTCTCGAAATCAAGCATTTTACAGCAGGTTGGAGCAGCCTGTATCTCAGCACAGGAATAAGGTAGGGAAGAATTCAAATACTCATTCTGACTGCCTCCAGAAGTTAGATCAGATGGCCAATGCAATTTGGTGCTAGGTCTTTCCCTTTAGGTTTTACCCCAACAATGTTTTCATTAGTTTCGCTCACTCTCGAAATCAAGCATTTTACAGCAGGTTGGAGCAGCCTGTATCTCAGCACAGGAATAAGGTAGGGAAGAATTCTAAGGATCATTTTGACTGCCTCCAGAAGTTAGATCAGATGGCAAATTGGATTTGGTGCTAGGTCTTTCCCTTTAGGTTTTACCCCAACAATGTTTTCATTAGTTTCGCTCACTCTCGAAATCAAGCATTTTACAGCAGGTTGGAGCAGCCTGTATCTCAGCACAGGAATAAGGTAGGGAAGAATTCTAAGGATCATTTTGACTGCCTCCAGAAGTTAGATCAGATGGCAAATTGGGTTTGGTGCTAGGTCTTTCCCTTTAGGTTTTACCCCAACAATGTTTTCATTAGTTTCGCTCACTCTCGAAATCAAGCATTTTACAGCAGGTTGGAGCAGCCTGTATCTCAGCACAGGAATAAGGTAGGGAAGAATTCTAAGGATCATTTTGACTGCCTCCAGAAGTTAGATCAGATGGCAAATTGGATTTGGTGCTAGGTCTTTCCCTTTAGGTTTTACCCCAACAATGTTTTCATTAGTTTCGCTCACTCTCGAAATCAAGCATTTTACAGCAGGTTGGAGCAGCCTGTATCTCAGCACAGGAATAAGGTAGGGAAGAATTCAAAAACTCATTTTGACTGCCTCCAGAAGTTAGATCAGATGGCAAATTGGATTTGGTGCTAGGTCTTTCCCTTTAGGTTTTACCCCAACAATGTTTTCATTAGTTTCGCTCACTCTCGAAATCAAGCATTTTACAGCAGGTTGGAGCAGCCTGTATCTCAGCACAGGAATAAGGTAGGGAAGAATTCTAAGGATCATTTTGACTGCCTCCAGAAGTTAGATCAGATGGCAAATTGGATTTGGTGCTAGGTCTTTCCCTTTAGGTTTTACCCCAACAATGTTTTCATTAGTTTCGCTCACTCTGAAAATCAAGCATTTTGCAGCAGGTTGGAGCAGCCTGTATCTCAGCACAGGAATAAGGTAGGGAAGAATTCTAAGGATCATTTTGACTGCCTCCAGAAGTTAGATCAGATGGCAAATTGGATTTGGTGCTAGGTCTTTCCCTTTAGGTTTTACCCCAACAATGTTTTCATTAGTTTCGCTCACTCTCGAAATCAAGCATTTTACAGCAGGTTGGAGCAGCCTGTATCTCAGCACAGGAATAAGGTAGGGAAGAATTCAAATACTCATTTTGACTGCCTCCAGAAGTTAGATCAGATGGCAAATTGGATTTGGTGCTAGGTCTTTCCCTTTAGGTTTTACCCCAACAATGTTTTCATTAGTTTCGCTCACTCTCGAAATCAAGCATTTTACAGCAGGTTGGAGCAGCCTGTATCTCAGCACAGGAATAAGGTAGGGAAGAATTCTAAGGATCATTTTGACTGCCTCCAGAAGTTAGATCAGATGGCAAATTGGATTTGGTGCTAGGTCTTTCCCTTTAGGTTTTACCCCAACAATGTTTTCATTAGTTTCGCTCACTCTCGAAATCAAGCATTTTACAGCAGGTTGGAGCAGCCTGTATCTCAGCACAGGAATAAGGTAGGGAAGAATTCTAAGGATCATTTTGACTGCCTCCAGAAGTTAGATCAGATGGCAAATTGGATTTGGTGCTAGGTCTTTCCCTTTAGGTTTTACCCCAACAATGTTTTCATTAGTTTCGCTCACTCTCGAAATCAAGCATTTTACAGCAGGTTGGAGCAGCCTGTATCTCAGCACAGGAATAAGGTAGGGAAGAATTCAAATACTCATTTTGACTGCCTCCAGAAGTTAGATCAGATGGCAAATTGGATTTGGTGCTAGGTCTTTCCCTTTAGGTTTTACCCCAACAATGTTTTCATTAGTTTCGCTCACTCTCGAAATCAAGCATTTTACAGCAGGTTGGAGCAGCCTGTATCTCAGCACAGGAATAAGGTAGGGAAGAATTCTAAGGATCATTTTGACTGCCTCCAGAAGTTAGATCAGATGGCAAATTGGATTTGGTGCTAGGTCTTTCCCTTTAGGTTTTACCCCAACAATGTTTTCATTAGTTTCGCTCACTCTCGAAATCAAGCATTTTACAGCAGGTTGGAGCAGCCTGTATCTCAGCACAGGAATAAGGTAGGGAAGAATTCTAAGGATCATTTTGACTGCCTCCAGAAGTTAGATCAGATGGCAAATTGGATTTGGTGCTAGGTCTTTCCCTTTAGGTTTTACCCCAACAATGTTTTCATTAGTTTCGCTCACTCTCGAAATCAAGCATTTTACAGCAGGTTGGAGCAGCCTGTATCTCAGCACAGGAATAAGGTAGGGAAGAATTCTAAGGATCATTTTGACTGCCTCCAGAAGTTAGATCAGATGGCAAATTGGATTTGGTGCTAGGTCTTTCCCTTTAGGTTTTACCCCAACAATGTTTTCATTAGTTTCGCTCACTCTCGAAATCAAGCATTTTACAGCAGGTTGGAGCAGCCTGTATCTCAGCACAGGAATAAGGTAGGGAAGAATTCTAAGGATCATTTTGACTGCCTCCAGAAGTTAGATCAGATGGCAAATTGGATTTGGTGCTAGGTCTTTCCCTTTAGGTTTTACCCCAACAATGTTTTCATTAGTTTCGCTCACTCTCGAAATCAAGCATTTTACAGCAGGTTGGAGCAGCCTGTATCTCAGCACAGGAATAAGGTAGGGAAGAATTCTAAGGATCATTTTGACTGCCTCCAGAAGTTAGATCAGATGGCAAATTGGATTTGGTGCTAGGTCTTTCCCTTTAGGTTTTACCCCAACAATGTTTTCATTAGTTTCGCTCACTCTCGAAATCAAGCATTTTACAGCAGGTTGGAGCAGCCTGTATCTCAGCACAGGAATAAGGTAGGGAAGAAGTCTAAGGATCATTTTGACTGCCTCCAGAAGTTAGATCAGATGGCAAATTGGATTTGGTGCTAGGTCTTTCCCTTTAGGTTTTACCCCAACAATGTTTTCATTAGTTTCGCTCACTCTCGAAATCAAGCATTTTACAGCAGGTTGGAGCAGCCTGTATCTCAGCACAGGAATAAGGTAGGGAAGAATTCAAATACTCATTTTGACTGCCTCCAGAAGTTAGATCAGATGGCAAATTGGATTTGGTGCTAGGTCTTTCCCTTTAGGTTTTACCCCAACAATGTTTTCATTAGTTTCGCTCACTCTCGAAATCAAGCATTTTACAGCAGGTTGGAGCAGCCTGTATCTCAGCACAGGAATAAGGTAGGGAAGAATTCTAAGGATCATTTTGACTGCCTCCAGAAGTTAGATCAGATGGCAAATTGGATTTGGTGCTAGGTCTTTCCCTTTAGGTTTTACCCCAACAATGTTTTCATTAGTTTCGCTCACTCTCGAAATCAAGCATTTTACAGCAGGTTGGAGCAGCCTGTATCTCAGCACAGGAATAAGGTAGGGAAGAATTCTAAGGATCATTTTGACTGCCTCCAGAAGTTAGATCAGATGGCAAATTGGATTTGGTGCTAGGTCTTTCCCTTTAGGTTTTACCCCAACAATGTTTTCATTAGTTTCGCTCACTCTCGAAATCAAGCATTTTACAGCAGGTTGGAGCAGCCTGTATCTCAGCACAGGAATAAGGTAGGGAAGAATTCTAAGGATCATTTTGACTGCCTCCAGAAGTTAGATCAGATGGCAAATTGGATTTGGTGCTAGGTCTTTCCCTTTAGGTTTTACCCCAACAATGTTTTCATTAGTTTCGCTCACTCTCGAAATCAAGCATTTTACAGCAGGTTGGAGCAGCCTGTATCTCAGCACAGGAATAAGGTAGGGAAGAATTCTAAGGATCATTTTGACTGCCTCCAGAAGTTAGATCAGATGGCAAATTGGATTTGGTGCTAGGTCTTTCCCTTTAGGTTTTACCCCAACAATGTTTTCATTAGTTTCGCTCACTCTCGAAATCAAGCATTTTACAGCAGGTTGGAGCAGCCTGTATCTCAGCACAGGAATAAGGTAGGGAAGAATTCTAAGGATCATTTTGACTGCCTCCAGAAGTTAGATCAGATGGCAAATTGGATTTGGTGCTAGGTCTTTCCCTTTAGGTTTTACCCCAACAATGTTTTCATTAGTTTCGCTCACTCTCGAAACCAAGCATTTTACAGCAGGTTGGAGCAGCCTGTATCTCAGCACAGGAATAAGGTAGGGAAGAATTCAAATACTCATTTTAACTGCCTCCAGAAGTTAGATCAGATGGCAAATTGGATTTGGTGCTAGGTCTTTCCCTTTAGGTTTTACCCCAACAATGTTTTCATTAGTTTCGCTCACTCTCGAAATCAAGCATTTTACAGCAGGTTGGAGCAGCCTGTATCTCAGCACAGGAATAAGGTAGGGAAGAATTCTAAGGATCATTTTGACTGCCTCCAGAAGTTAGATCAGATGGCAAATTGGATTTGGTGCTAGGTCTTTCCCTTTAGGTTTTACCCCAACAATGTTTTCATTAGTTTCGCTCACTCTCGAAATCAAGCATTTTACAGCAGGTTGGAGCAGCCTGTATCTCAGCACAGGAATAAGGTAGGGAAGAATTCTAAGGATCACTTTGACTGCCTCCAGAAGTTAGATCAGATGGCAAATTGGATTTGGTGCTAGGTCTTTCCCTTTAGGTTTTACCCCAACAATGTTTTCATTAGTTTCGCTCACTCTCGAAATCAAGCATTTTACAGCAGGTTGGAGCAGCCTGTATCTCAGCACAGGAATAAGGTAGGGAAGAATTCAAATACTCATTCTGACTGCCTCCAGAAGTTAGATCAGATGGCCAATGCAATTTGGTGCTAGGTCTTTCCCTTTAGGTTTTACCCCAACAATGTTTTCATTAGTTTCGCTCACTCTCGAAATCAAGCATTTTACAGCAGGTTGGAGCAGCCTGTATCTCAGCACAGGAATAAGGTAGGGAAGAATTCTAAGGATCATTTTGACTGCCTCCAGAAGTTAGATCAGATGGCAAATTGGATTTGGTGCTAGGTCTTTCCCTTTAGGTTTTACCCCAACAATGTTTTCATTAGTTTCGCTCACTCTCGAAATCAAGCATTTTACAGCAGGTTGGAGCAGCCTGTATCTCAGCACAGGAATAAGGTAGGGAAGAATTCTAAGGATCATTTTGACTGCCTCCAGAAGTTAGATCAGATGGCAAATTGGGTTTGGTGCTAGGTCTTTCCCTTTAGGTTTTACCCCAACAATGTTTTCATTAGTTTCGCTCACTCTCGAAATCAAGCATTTTACAGCAGGTTGGAGCAGCCTGTATCTCAGCACAGGAATAAGGTAGGGAAGAATTCTAAGGATCATTTTGACTGCCTCCAGAAGTTAGATCAGATGGCAAATTGGATTTGGTGCTAGGTCTTTCCCTTTAGGTTTTACCCCAACAATGTTTTCATTAGTTTCGCTCACTCTCGAAATCAAGCATTTTACAGCAGGTTGGAGCAGCCTGTATCTCAGCACAGGAATAAGGTAGGGAAGAATTCAAAAACTCATTTTGACTGCCTCCAGAAGTTAGATCAGATGGCAAATTGGATTTGGTGCTAGGTCTTTCCCTTTAGGTTTTACCCCAACAATGTTTTCATTAGTTTCGCTCACTCTCGAAATCAAGCATTTTACAGCAGGTTGGAGCAGCCTGTATCTCAGCACAGGAATAAGGTAGGGAAGAATTCTAAGGATCATTTTGACTGCCTCCAGAAGTTAGATCAGATGGCAAATTGGATTTGGTGCTAGGTCTTTCCCTTTAGGTTTTACCCCAACAATGTTTTCATTAGTTTCGCTCACTCTGAAAATCAAGCATTTTACAGCAGGTTGGAGCAGCCTGTATCTCAGCACAGGAATAAGGTAGGGAAGAATTCTAAGGATCATTTTGACTGCCTCCAGAAGTTAGATCAGATGGCAAATTGGATTTGGTGCTAGGTCTTTCCCTTTAGGTTTTACCCCAACAATGTTTTCATTAGTTTCGCTCACTCTCGAAATCAAGCATTTTACAGCAGGTTGGAGCAGCCTGTATCTCAGCACAGGAATAAGGTAGGGAAGAATTCAAATACTCATTTTGACTGCCTCCAGAAGTTAGATCAGATGGCAAATTGGATTTGGTGCTAGGTCTTTCCCTTTAGGTTTTACCCCAACAATGTTTTCATTAGTTTCGCTCACTCTCGAAATCAAGCATTTTACAGCAGGTTGGAGCAGCCTGTATCTCAGCACAGGAATAAGGTAGGGAAGAATTCTAAGGATCATTTTGACTGCCTCCAGAAGTTAGATCAGATGGCAAATTGGATTTGGTGCTAGGTCTTTCCCTTTAGGTTTTACCCCAACAATGTTTTCATTAGTTTCGCTCACTCTCGAAATCAAGCATTTTACAGCAGGTTGGAGCAGCCTGTATCTCAGCACAGGAATAAGGTAGGGAAGAATTCTAAGGATCATTTTGACTGCCTCCAGAAGTTAGATCAGATGGCAAATTGGATTTGGTGCTAGGTCTTTCCCTTTAGGTTTTACCCCAACAATGTTTTCATTAGTTTCGCTCACTCTCGAAATCAAGCATTTTACAGCAGGTTGGAGCAGCCTGTATCTCAGCACAGGAATAAGGTAGGGAAGAATTCAAATACTCATTTTGACTGCCTCCAGAAGTTAGATCAGATGGCAAATTGGATTTGGTGCTAGGTCTTTCCCTTTAGGTTTTACCCCAACAATGTTTTCATTAGTTTCGCTCACTCTCGAAATCAAGCATTTTACAGCAGGTTGGAGCAGCCTGTATCTCAGCACAGGAATAAGGTAGGGAAGAATTCTAAGGATCATTTTGACTGCCTCCAGAAGTTAGATCAGATGGCAAATTGGATTTGGTGCTAGGTCTTTCCCTTTAGGTTTTACCCCAACAATGTTTTCATTAGTTTCGCTCACTCTCGAAATCAAGCATTTTACAGCAGGTTGGAGCAGCCTGTATCTCAGCACAGGAATAAGGTAGGGAAGAATTCTAAGGATCATTTTGACTGCCTCCAGAAGTTAGATCAGATGGCAAATTGGATTTGGTGCTAGGTCTTTCCCTTTAGGTTTTACCCCAACAATGTTTTCATTAGTTTCGCTCACTCTCGAAATCAAGCATTTTACAGCAGGTTGGAGCAGCCTGTATCTCAGCACAGGAATAAGGTAGGGAAGAATTCTAAGGATCATTTTGACTGCCTCCAGAAGTTAGATCAGATGGCAAATTGGATTTGGTGCTAGGTCTTTCCCTTTAGGTTTTACCCCAACAATGTTTTCATTAGTTTCGCTCACTCTCGAAATCAAGCATTTTACAGCAGGTTGGAGCAGCCTGTATCTCAGCACAGGAATAAGGTAGGGAAGAATTCTAAGGATCATTTTGACTGCCTCCAGAAGTTAGATCAGATGGCAAATTGGATTTGGTGCTAGGTCTTTCCCTTTAGGTTTTACCCCAACAATGTTTTCATTAGTTTCGCTCACTCTCGAAATCAAGCATTTTACAGCAGGTTGGAGCAGCCTGTATCTCAGCACAGGAATAAGGTAGGGAAGAATTCTAAGGATCATTTTGACTGCCTCCAGAAGTTAGATCAGATGGCAAATTGGATTTGGTGCTAGGTCTTTCCCTTTAGGTTTTACCCCAACAATGTTTTCATTAGTTTCGCTCACTCTCGAAATCAAGCATTTTACAGCAGGTTGGAGCAGCCTGTATCTCAGCACAGGAATAAGGTAGGGAAGAATTCAAATACTCATTTTGACTGCCTCCAGAAGTTAGATCAGATGGCAAATTGGATTTGGTGCTAGGTCCTTCCCTTTAGGTTTTACCCCAACAATGTTTTCATTAGTTTCGCTCACTCTCGTAATCAAGCATTTTACAGCAGGTTGGAGCAGCCTGTATCTCAGCACAGGAATAAGGTAGGGAAGAATTCTAAGGATCATTTTGACTGCCTCCAGAAGTTAGATCAGATGGCAAATTGGATTTGGTGCTAGGTCTTTCCCTTTAGGTTTTACCCCAACAATGTTTTCATTAGTTTCGCTCACTCTCGAAATCAAGCATTTTACAGCAGGTTGGAGCAGCCTGTATCTCAGCACAGGAATAAGGTAGGGAAGAATTCAAATACTCATTTTGACTGCCTCCAGAAGTTAGATCAGATGGCAAATTGGATTTGGTGCTGGGTCTTTCCCTTTAGGTTTTACCCCAACAATGTTTTCATTAGTTTCGCTCACTCTCGAAATCAAGCATTTTACAGCAGGTTGGAGCAGCCTGTATCTCAGCACAGGAATAAGGTAGGGAAGAAGTCTAAGGATCATTTTGACTGCCTCCAGAAGTTAGATCAGATGGCAAATTGGATTTGGTGCTAGGTCTTTCCCTTTAGGTTTTACCCCAACAATGTTTTCATTAGTTTCGCTCACTCTCGAAATCAAGCATTTTACAGCAGGTTGGAGCAGCCTGTATCTCAGCACAGGAATAAGGTAGGGAAGAATTCAAATACTCATTTTGACTGCCTCCAGAAGTTAGATCAGATGGCAAATTGGATTTGGTGCTAGGTCTTTCCCTTTAGGTTTTACCCCAACAATGTTTTCATTAGTTTCGCTCACTCTCGAAATCAAGCATTTTACAGCAGGTTGGAGCAGCCTGTATCTCAGCACAGGAATAAGGTAGGGAAGAATTCTAAGGATCATTTTGACTGCCTCCAGAAGTTAGATCAGATGGCAAATTGGATTTGGTGCTAGGTCTTTCCCTTTAGGTTTTACCCCAACAATGTTTTCATTAGTTTCGCTCACTCTCGAAATCAAGCATTTTACAGCAGGTTGGAGCAGCCTGTATCTCAGCACAGGAATAAGGTAGGGAAGAATTCTAAGGATCATTTTGACTGCCTCCAGAAGTTAGATCAGATGGCAAATTGGATTTGGTGCTAGGTCTTTCCCTTTAGGTTTTACCCCAACAATGTTTTCATTAGTTTCGCTCACTCTCGAAATCAAGCATTTTACAGCAGGTTGGAGCAGCCTGTATCTCAGCACAGGAATAAGGTAGGGAAGAATTCAAAAACTCATTTTGACTGCCTCCAGAAGTTAGATCAGATGGCAAATTGGATTTGGTGCTAGGTCTTTCCCTTTAGGTTTTACCCCAACAATGTTTTCATTAGTTTCGCTCACTCTCGAAATCAAGCATTTTACAGCAGGTTGGAGCAGCCTGTATCTCAGCACAGGAATAAGGTAGGGAAGAATTCTAAGGATCATTTTGACTGCCTCCAGAAGTTAGATCAGATGGCAAATTGGATTTGGTGCTAGGTCTTTCCCTTTAGGTTTTACCCCAACAATGTTTTCATTAGTTTCGCTCACTCTGAAAATCAAGCATTTTACAGCAGGTTGGAGCAGCCTGTATCTCAGCACAGGAATAAGGTAGGGAAGAATTCTAAGGATCATTTTGACTGCCTCCAGAAGTTAGATCAGATGGCAAATTGGATTTGGTGCTAGGTCTTTCCCTTTAGGTTTTACCCCAACAATGTTTTCATTAGTTTCGCTCACTCTCGAAATCAAGCATTTTACAGCAGGTTGGAGCAGCCTGTATCTCAGCACAGGAATAAGGTAGGGAAGAATTCAAATACTCATTTTGACTGCCTCCAGAAGTTAGATCAGATGGCAAATTGGATTTGGTGCTAGGTCTTTCCCTTTAGGTTTTACCCCAACAATGTTTTCATTAGTTTCGCTCACTCTCGAAATCAAGCATTTTACAGCAGGTTGGAGCAGCCTGTATCTCAGCACAGGAATAAGGTAGGGAAGAATTCTAAGGATCATTTTGACTGCCTCCAGAAGTTAGATCAGATGGCAAATTGGATTTGGTGCTAGGTCTTTCCCTTTAGGTTTTACCCCAACAATGTTTTCATTAGTTTCGCTCACTCTCGAAATCAAGCATTTTACAGCAGGTTGGAGCAGCCTGTATCTCAGCACAGGAATAAGGTAGGGAAGAATTCTAAGGATCATTTTGACTGCCTCCAGAAGTTAGATCAGATGGCAAATTGGATTTGGTGCTAGGTCTTTCCCTTTAGGTTTTACCCCAACAATGTTTTCATTAGTTTCGCTCACTCTCGAAATCAAGCATTTTACAGCAGGTTGGAGCAGCCTGTATCTCAGCACAGGAATAAGGTAGGGAAGAATTCAAATACTCATTTTGACTGCCTCCAGAAGTTAGATCAGATGGCAAATTGGATTTGGTGCTAGGTCTTTCCCTTTAGGTTTTACCCCAACAATGTTTTCATTAGTTTCGCTCACTCTCGAAATCAAGCATTTTACAGCAGGTTGGAGCAGCCTGTATCTCAGCACAGGAATAAGGTAGGGAAGAATTCTAAGGATCATTTTGACTGCCTCCAGAAGTTAGATCAGATGGCAAATTGGATTTGGTGCTAGGTCTTTCCCTTTAGGTTTTACCCCAACAATGTTTTCATTAGTTTCGCTCACTCTCGAAATCAAGCATTTTACAGCAGGTTGGAGCAGCCTGTATCTCAGCACAGGAATAAGGTAGGGAAGAATTCTAAGGATCATTTTGACTGCCTCCAGAAGTTAGATCAGATGGCAAATTGGATTTGGTGCTAGGTCTTTCCCTTTAGGTTTTACCCCAACAATGTTTTCATTAGTTTCGCTCACTCTCGAAATCAAGCATTTTACAGCAGGTTGGAGCAGCCTGTATCTCAGCACAGGAATAAGGTAGGGAAGAATTCTAAGGATCATTTTGACTGCCTCCAGAAGTTAGATCAGATGGCAAATTGGATTTGGTGCTAGGTCTTTCCCTTTAGGTTTTACCCCAACAATGTTTTCATTAGTTTCGCTCACTCTCGAAATCAAGCATTTTACAGCAGGTTGGAGCAGCCTGTATCTCAGCACAGGAATAAGGTAGGGAAGAATTCTAAGGATCATTTTGACTGCCTCCAGAAGTTAGATCAGATGGCAAATTGGATTTGGTGCTAGGTCTTTCCCTTTAGGTTTTACCCCAACAATGTTTTCATTAGTTTCGCTCACTCTCGAAATCAAGCATTTTACAGCAGGTTGGAGCAGCCTGTATCTCAGCACAGGAATAAGGTAGGGAAGAATTCTAAGGATCATTTTGACTGCCTCCAGAAGTTAGATCAGATGGCAAATTGGATTTGGTGCTAGGTCTTTCCCTTTAGGTTTTACCCCAACAATGTTTTCATTAGTTTCGCTCACTCTCGAAATCAAGCATTTTACAGCAGGTTGGAGCAGCCTGTATCTCAGCACAGGAATAAGGTAGGGAAGAATTCAAATACTCATTTTGACTGCCTCCAGAAGTTAGATCAGATGGCAAATTGGATTTGGTGCTAGGTCCTTCCCTTTAGGTTTTACCCCAACAATGTTTTCATTAGTTTCGCTCACTCTCGTAATCAAGCATTTTACAGCAGGTTGGAGCAGCCTGTATCTCAGCACAGGAATAAGGTAGGGAAGAATTCTAAGGATCATTTTGACTGCCTCCAGAAGTTAGATCAGATGGCAAATTGGATTTGGTGCTAGGTCTTTCCCTTTAGGTTTTACCCCAACAATGTTTTCATTAGTTTCGCTCACTCTCGAAATCAAGCATTTTACAGCAGGTTGGAGCAGCCTGTATCTCAGCACAGGAATAAGGTAGGGAAGAATTCAAATACTCATTTTGACTGCCTCCAGAAGTTAGATCAGATGGCAAATTGGATTTGGTGCTGGGTCTTTCCCTTTAGGTTTTACCCCAACAATGTTTTCATTAGTTTCGCTCACTCTCGAAATCAAGCATTTTACAGCAGGTTGGAGCAGCCTGTATCTCAGCACAGGAATAAGGTAGGGAAGAAGTCTAAGGATCATTTTGACTGCCTCCAGAAGTTAGATCAGATGGCAAATTGGATTTGGTGCTAGGTCTTTCCCTTTAGGTTTTACCCCAACAATGTTTTCATTAGTTTCGCTCACTCTCGAAATCAAGCATTTTACAGCAGGTTGGAGCAGCCTGTATCTCAGCACAGGAATAAGGTAGGGAAGAATTCAAATACTCATTTTGACTGCCTCCAGAAGTTAGATCAGATGGCAAATTGGATTTGGTGCTAGGTCTTTCCCTTTAGGTTTTACCCCAACAATGTTTTCATTAGTTTCGCTCACTCTCGAAATCAAGCATTTTACAGCAGGTTGGAGCAGCCTGTATCTCAGCACAGGAATAAGGTAGGGAAGAATTCTAAGGATCATTTTGACTGCCTCCAGAAGTTAGATCAGATGGCAAATTGGATTTGGTGCTAGGTCTTTCCCTTTAGGTTTTACCCCAACAATGTTTTCATTAGTTTCGCTCACTCTCGAAATCAAGCATTTTACAGCAGGTTGGAGCAGCCTGTATCTCAGCACAGGAATAAGGTAGGGAAGAATTCTAAGGATCATTTTGACTGCCTCCAGAAGTTAGATCAGATGGCAAATTGGATTTGGTGCTAGGTCTTTCCCTTTAGGTTTTACCCCAACAATGTTTTCATTAGTTTCGCTCACTCTCGAAATCAAGCATTTTACAGCAGGTTGGAGCAGCCTGTATCTCAGCACAGGAATAAGGTAGGGAAGAATTCTAAGGATCATTTTGACTGCCTCCAGAAGTTAGATCAGATGGCAAATTGGATTTGGTGCTAGGTCTTTCCCTTTAGGTTTTACCCCAACAATGTTTTCATTAGTTTCGCTCACTCTCGAAATCAAGCATTTTACAGCAGGTTGGAGCAGCCTGTATCTCAGCACAGGAATAAGGTAGGGAAGAATTCTAAGGATCATTTTGACTGCCTCCAGAAGTTAGATCAGATGGCAAATTGGATTTGGTGCTAGGTCTTTCCCTTTAGGTTTTACCCCAACAATGTTTTCATTAGTTTCGCTCACTCTCGAAATCAAGCATTTTACAGCAGGTTGGAGCAGCCTGTATCTCAGCACAGGAATAAGGTAGGGAAGAATTCTAAGGATCATTTTGACTGCCTCCAGAAGTTAGATCAGATGGCAAATTGGATTTGGTGCTAGGTCTTTCCCTTTAGGTTTTACCCCAACAATGTTTTCATTAGTTTCGCTCACTCTCGAAATCAAGCATTTTACAGCAGGTTGGAGCAGCCTGTATCTCAGCACAGGAATAAGGTAGGGAAGAATTCAAATACTCATTTTGACTGCCTCCAGAAGTTAGATCAGATGGCCAATGCAATTTGGTGCTAGGCCTTTCCCTTTAGGTTTTACCCCAACAATGTTTTCATTAGTTTCGCTCACTCTCGAAATCAAGCATTTTACAGCAGGTTGGAGCAGCCTGTATCTCAGCACAGGAATAAGGTAGGGAAGAATTCTAAGGATCATTTTGACTGCCTCCAGAAGTTAGATCAGATGGCAAATTGGATTTGGTGCTAGGTCTTTCCCTTTAGGTTTTACCCCAACAATGTTTTCATTAGTTTCGCTCACTCTCGAAATCAAGCATTTTACAGCAGGTTGGAGCAGCCTGTATCTCAGCACAGGAATAAGGTAGGGAAGAATTCTAAGGATCATTTTGACTGCCTCCAGAAGTTAGATCAGATGGCAAATTGGGTTTGGTGCTAGGTCTTTCCCTTTAGGTTTTACCCCAACAATGTTTTCATTAGTTTCGCTCACTCTCGAAATCAAGCATTTTACAGCAGGTTGGAGCAGCCTGTATCTCAGCACAGGAATAAGGTAGGGAAGAATTCAAATACTCATTTTAACTGCCTCCAGAAGTTAGATCAGATGGCAGATTGGATTTGGTGCTAGGTCTTTCCCTTTAGGTTTTACCCCAACAATGTTTTCATTAGTTTCGCTCACTCTCGAAATCAAGCATTTTACAGCAGGTTGGAGCAGCCTGTATCTCAGCACAGGAATAAGGTAGGGAAGAATTCTAAGGATCATTTTGACTGCCTCCAGAAGTTAGATCAGATGGCAAATTGGATTTGGTGCTAGGTCTTTCCCTTTAGGTTTTACCCCAACAATGTTTTCATTAGTTTCGCTCACTCTCGAAATCAAGCATTTTACAGCAGGTTGGAGCAGCCTGTATCTCAGCACAGGAATAAGGTAGGGAAGAATTCTAAGGATCACTTTGACTGCCTCCAGAAGTTAGATCAGATGGCAAATTGGATTTGGTGCTAGGTCTTTCCCTTTAGGTTTTACCCCAACAATGTTTTCATTAGTTTCGCTCACTCTCGAAATCAAGCATTTTACAGCAGGTTGGAGCAGCCTGTATCTCAGCACAGGAATAAGGTAGGGAAGAATTCTAAGGATCATTTTGACTGCCTCCAGAAGTTAGATCAGATGGCAAATTGGATTTGGTGCTAGGTCTTTCCCTTTAGGTTTTACCCCAACAATGTTTTCATTAGTTTCGCTCACTCTCGAAATCAAGCATTTTACAGCAGGTTGGAGCAGCCTGTATCTCAGCACAGGAATAAGGTAGGGAAGAATTCCAATACTCATTTTGACTGCCTCCAGAAGTTAGATCAGATGGCAAATTGGATTTGGTGCTAGGCCTTTCCCTTTAGGTTTTACCCCAACAATGTTTTCATTAGTTTTGCTCACTCTCGAAATCAAGCATTTTACAGCAGGTTGGAGCAGCCTGTATCTCAGCACAGGAATAAGGTAGGGAAGAATTCTAAGGATCATTTTGACTGCCTCCAGAAGTTAGATCAGATGGCAAATTGGATTTGGTGCTAGGTCTTTCCCTTTAGGTTTTACCCCAACAATGTTTTCATTAGTTTCGCTCACTCTCGAAATCAAGCATTTTACAGCAGGTTGGAGCAGCCTGTATCTCAGC
Source organism: Melanerpes formicivorus (assembly GCF_026170545.1). Lineage (NCBI taxonomy): Eukaryota > Metazoa > Chordata > Aves > Piciformes > Picidae > Melanerpes > Melanerpes formicivorus. The sequence goes on from NW_027143199.1 coordinate 25,156, forward strand.
ACAGGAATAAGGTAGGGAAGAATTCTAAGGATCATTTTGACTGCCTCCAGAAGTTAGATCAGATGGCAAATTGGATTTGGTGCTAGGTCTTTCCCTTTAGGTTTTACCCCAACAATGTTTTCATTAGTTTCGCTCACTCTCGAAATCAAGCATTTTACAGCAGGTTGGAGCAGCCTGTATCTCAGCACAGGAATAAGGTAGGGAAGAATTCTAAGGATCATTTTGACTGCCTCCAGAAGTTAGATCAGATGGCAAATTGGATTTGGTGCTAGGTCTTTCCCTTTAGGTTTTACCCCAACAATGTTTTCATTAGTTTCGCTCACTCTCGAAATCAAGCATTTTACAGCAGGTTGGAGCAGCCTGTATCTCAGCACAGGAATAAGGTAGGGAAGAATTCTAAGGATCATTTTGACTGCCTCCAGAAGTTAGATCAGATGGCCAATTGGATTTGGTGCTAGGTCTTTCCCTTTAGGTTTTACCCCAACAATGTTTTCATTAGTTTCGCTCACTCTCGAAATCAAGCATTTTACAGCAGGTTGGAGCAGCCTGTATCTCAGCACAGGAATAAGGTAGGGAAGAATTCTAAGGATCACTTTGACTGCCTCCAGAAGTTAGATCAGATGGCAAATTGGATTTGGTGCTAGGTCTTTCCCTTTAGGTTTTACCCCAACAATGTTTTCATTAGTTTCGCTCACTCTCGAAATCAAGCATTTTACAGCAGGTTGGAGCAGCCTGTATCTCAGCACAGGAATAAGGTAGGGAAGAATTTAAATACTCATTTTGACTGCCTCCAGAAGTTAGATCAGATGGCAAATTGGATTTGGTGCTAGGTCTTTCCCTTTAGGTTTTACCCCAACAATGTTTTCATTAGTTTCGCTCACTCTCGAAATCAAGCATTTTACAGCAGGTTGGAGCAGCCTGTATCTCAGCACAGGAATAAGGTAGGGAAGAATTCAAATACTCATTTTGACTGCCTCCAGAAGTTAGATCAGATGGCCAATGCAATTTGGTGCTAGGCCTTTCCCTTTAGGTTTTACCCCAACAATGTTTTCATTAGTTTCGCTCACTCTCGAAATCAAGCATTTTACAGCAGGTTGGAGCAGCCTGTATCTCAGCACAGGAATAAGGTAGGGAAGAATTCTAAGGATCATTTTGACTGCCTCCAGAAGTTAGATCAGATGGCAAATTGGATTTGGTGCTAGGTCTTTCCCTTTAGGTTTTACCCCAACAATGTTTTCATTAGTTTCGCTCACTCTCGAAATCAAGCATTTTACAGCAGGTTGGAGCAGCCTGTATCTCAGCACAGGAATAAGGTAGGGAAGAATTCTAAGGATCATTTTGACTGCCTCCAGAAGTTAGATCAGATGGCAAATTGGGTTTGGTGCTAGGTCTTTCCCTTTAGGTTTTACCCCAACAATGTTTTCATTAGTTTCGCTCACTCTCGAAATCAAGCATTTTACAGCAGGTTGGAGCAGCCTGTATCTCAGCACAGGAATAAGGTAGGGAAGAATTCAAATACTCATTTTAACTGCCTCCAGAAGTTAGATCAGATGGCAGATTGGATTTGGTGCTAGGTCTTTCCCTTTAGGTTTTACCCCAACAATGTTTTCATTAGTTTCGCTCACTCTCGAAATCAAGCATTTTACAGCAGGTTGGAGCAGCCTGTATCTCAGCACAGGAATAAGGTAGGGAAGAATTCTAAGGATCATTTTGACTGCCTCCAGAAGTTAGATCAGATGGCAAATTGGATTTGGTGCTAGGTCTTTCCCTTTAGGTTTTACCCCAACAATGTTTTCATTAGTTTCGCTCACTCTCGAAATCAAGCATTTTACAGCAGGTTGGAGCAGCCTGTATCTCAGCACAGGAATAAGGTAGGGAAGAATTCTAAGGATCACTTTGACTGCCTCCAGAAGTTAGATCAGATGGCAAATTGGATTTGGTGCTAGGTCTTTCCCTTTAGGTTTTACCCCAACAATGTTTTCATTAGTTTCGCTCACTCTCGAAATCAAGCATTTTACAGCAGGTTGGAGCAGCCTGTATCTCAGCACAGGAATAAGGTAGGGAAGAATTCTAAGGATCATTTTGACTGCCTCCAGAAGTTAGATCAGATGGCAAATTGGATTTGGTGCTAGGTCTTTCCCTTTAGGTTTTACCCCAACAATGTTTTCATTAGTTTCGCTCACTCTCGAAATCAAGCATTTTACAGCAGGTTGGAGCAGCCTGTATCTCAGCACAGGAATAAGGTAGGGAAGAATTCCAATACTCATTTTGACTGCCTCCAGAAGTTAGATCAGATGGCAAATTGGATTTGGTGCTAGGCCTTTCCCTTTAGGTTTTACCCCAACAATGTTTTCATTAGTTTTGCTCACTCTCGAAATCAAGCATTTTACAGCAGGTTGGAGCAGCCTGTATCTCAGCACAGGAATAAGGTAGGGAAGAATTCTAAGGATCATTTTGACTGCCTCCAGAAGTTAGATCAGATGGCAAATTGGATTTGGTGCTAGGTCTTTCCCTTTAGGTTTTACCCCAACAATGTTTTCATTAGTTTCGCTCACTCTCGAAATCAAGCATTTTACAGCAGGTTGGAGCAGCCTGTATCTCAGCACAGGAATAAGGTAGGGAAGAATTCTAAGGATCATTTTGACTGCCTCCAGAAGTTAGATCAGATGGCAAATTGGATTTGGTGCTAGGTCTTTCCCTTTAGGTTTTACCCCAACAATGTTTTCATTAGTTTCGCTCACTCTCGAAATCAAGCATTTTACAGCAGGTTGGAGCAGCCTGTATCTCAGCACAGGAATAAGGTAGGGAAGAATTCTAAGGATCATTTTGACTGCCTCCAGAAGTTAGATCAGATGGCAAATTGGATTTGGTGCTAGGTCTTTCCCTTTAGGTTTTACCCCAACAATGTTTTCATTAGTTTCGCTCACTCTCGAAATCAAGCATTTTACAGCAGGTTGGAGCAGCCTGTATCTCAGCACAGGAATAAGGTAGGGAAGAATTCTAAGGATCATTTTGACTGCCTCCAGAAGTTAGATCAGATGGCCAATTGGATTTGGTGCTAGGTCTTTCCCTTTAGGTTTTACCCCAACAATGTTTTCATTAGTTTCGCTCACTCTCGAAATCAAGCATTTTACAGCAGGTTGGAGCAGCCTGTATCTCAGCACAGGAATAAGGTAGGGAAGAATTCTAAGGATCATTTTGACTGCCTCCAGAAGTTAGATCAGATGGCAAATTGGATTTGGTGCTAGGTCTTTCCCTTTAGGTTTTACCCCAACAATGTTTTCATTAGTTTCGCTCACTCTCGAAATCAAGCATTTTACAGCAGGTTGGAGCAGCCTGTATCTCAGCACAGGAATAAGGTAGGGAAGAATTCTAAGGATCATTTTGACTGCCTCCAGAAGTTAGATCAGATGGCAAATTGGATTTGGTGCTAGGTCTTTCCCTTTAGGTTTTACCCCAACAATGTTTTCATTAGTTTCGCTCACTCTCAAAATCAAGCATTTTACAGCAGGTTGGAGCAGCCTGTATCTCAGCACAGGAATAAGGTAGGGAAGAATTCTAAGGATCATTTTGACTGCCTCCAGAAGTTAGATCAGATGGCAAATTGGATTTGGTGCTAGGTCTTTCCCTTTAGGTTTTACCCCAACAATGTTTTCATTAGTTTCGCTCACTCTCGAAATCAAGCATTTTACAGCAGGTTGGAGCAGCCTGTATCTCAGCACAGGAATAAGGTAGGGAAGAATTCTAAGGATCATTTTGACTGCCTCCAGAAGTTAGATCAGATGGCAAATTGGATTTGGTGCTAGGTCTTTCCCTTTAGGTTTTACCCCAACAATGTTTTCATTAGTTTCGCTCACTCTCGAAATCAAGCATTTTACAGCAGGTTGGAGCAGCCTGTATCTCAGCACAGGAATAAGGTAGGGAAGAATTCTAAGGATCATTTTGACTGCCTCCAGAAGTTAGATCAGATGGCAAATTGGATTTGGTGCTAGGTCTTTCCCTTTAGGTTTTACCCCAACAATGTTTTCATTAGTTTCGCTCACTCTCGAAATCAAGCATTTTACAGCAGGTTGGAGCAGCCTGTATCTCAGCACAGGAATAAGGTAGGGAAGAATTCTAAGGATCATTTTGACTGCCTCCAGAAGTTAGATCAGATGGCAAATTGGATTTGGTGCTAGGTCTTTCCCTTTAGGTTTTACCCCAACAATGTTTTCATTAGTTTCGCTCACTCTCGAAATCAAGCATTTTACAGCAGGTTGGAGCAGCCTGTATCTCAGCACAGGAATAAGGTAGGGAAGAATTCTAAGGATCATTTTGACTGCCTCCAGAAGTTAGATCAGATGGCAAATTGGATTTGGTGCTAGGTCTTTCCCTTTAGGTTTTACCCCAACAATGTTTTCATTAGTTTCGCTCACTCTCGAAATCAAGCATTTTACAGCAGGTTGGAGCAGCCTGTATCTCAGCACAGGAATAAGGTAGGGAAGAATTCAAATACTCATTTTGACTGCCTCCAGAAGTTAGATCAGATGGCCAATTGGATTTGGTGCTAGGTCTTTCCCTTTAGGTTTTACCCCAACAATGTTTTCATTAGTTTCGCTCACTCTCGAAATCAAGCATTTTACAGCAGGTTGGAGCAGCCTGTATCTCAGCACAGGAATAAGGTAGGGAAGAATTCTAAGGATCATTTTGACTGCCTCCAGAAGTTAGATCAGATGGCAAATTGGATTTGGTGCTAGGTCTTTCCCTTTAGGTTTTACCCCAACAATGTTTTCATTAGTTTCGCTCACTCTCGAAATCAAGCATTTTACAGCAGGTTGGAGCAGCCTGTATCTCAGCACAGGAATAAGGTAGGGAAGAATTCTAAGGATCATTTTGACTGCCTCCAGAAGTTAGATCAGATGGCCAATTGGATTTGGTGCTAGGTCTTTCCCTTTAGGTTTTACCCCAACAATGTTTTCATTAGTTTCGCTCACTCTCGAAATCAAGCATTTTACAGCAGGTTGGAGCAGCCTGTATCTCAGCACAGGAATAAGGTAGGGAAGAATTCAAATACTCATTTTGACTGCCTCCAGAAGTTAGATCAGATGGCAAATTGGATTTGGTGCTAGGTCTTTCCCTTTAGGTTTTACCCCAACAATGTTTTCATTAGTTTCGCTCACTCTCGAAATCAAGCATTTTACAGCAGGTTGGAGCAGCCTGTATCTCAGCACAGGAATAAGGTAGGGAAGAATTCTAAGGATCATTTTGACTGCCTCCAGAAGTTAGATCAGATGGCAAATTGGATTTGGTGCTAGGTCTTTCCCTTTAGGTTTTACCCCAACAATGTTTTCATTAGTTTCGCTCACTCTCGAAATCAAGCATTTTACAGCAGGTTGGAGCAGCCTGTATCTCAGCACAGGAATAAGGTAGGGAAGAATTCAAATACTCATTCTGACTGCCTCCAGAAGTTAGATCAGATGGCCAATGCAATTTGGTGCTAGGTCTTTCCCTTTAGGTTTTACCCCAACAATGTTTTCATTAGTTTCGCTCACTCTCGAAATCAAGCATTTTACAGCAGGTTGGAGCAGCCTGTATCTCAGCACAGGAATAAGGTAGGGAAGAATTCTAAGGATCATTTTGACTGCCTCCAGAAGTTAGATCAGATGGCAAATTGGATTTGGTGCTAGGTCTTTCCCTTTAGGTTTTACCCCAACAATGTTTTCATTAGTTTCGCTCACTCTCGAAATCAAGCATTTTACAGCAGGTTGGAGCAGCCTGTATCTCAGCACAGGAATAAGGTAGGGAAGAATTCAAATACTCATTTTGACTGCCTCCAGAAGTTAGATCAGATGGCAAATTGGATTTGGTGCTAGGTCTTTCCCTTTAGGTTTTACCCCAACAATGTTTTCATTAGTTTCGCTCACTCTCGAAATCAAGCATTTTACAGCAGGTTGGAGCAGCCTGTATCTCAGCACAGGAATAAGGTAGGGAAGAATTCTAAGGATCATTTTGACTGCCTCCAGAAGTTAGATCAGATGGCAAATTGGATTTGGTGCTAGGTCTTTCCCTTTAGGTTTTACCCCAACAATGTTTTCATTAGTTTCGCTCACTCTCGAAATCAAGCATTTTACAGCAGGTTGGAGCAGCCTGTATCTCAGCACAGGAATAAGGTAGGGAAGAATTCTAAGGATCATTTTGACTGCCTCCAGAAGTTAGATCAGATGGCAAATTGGATTTGGTGCTAGGTCTTTCCCTTTAGGTTTTACCCCAACAATGTTTTCATTAGTTTCGCTCACTCTCGAAATCAAGCATTTTACAGCAGGTTGGAGCAGCCTGTATCTCAGCACAGGAATAAGGTAGGGAAGAATTCTAAGGATCATTTTGACTGCCTCCAGAAGTTAGATCAGATGGCAAATTGGATTTGGTGCTAGGTCTTTCCCTTTAGGTTTTACCCCAACAATGTTTTCATTAGTTTCGCTCACTCTCGAAATCAAGCATTTTACAGCAGGTTGGAGCAGCCTGTATCTCAGCACAGGAATAAGGTAGGGAAGAATTCTAAGGATCATTTTGACTGCCTCCAGAAGTTAGATCAGATGGCAAATTGGATTTGGTGCTAGGTCTTTCCCTTTAGGTTTTACCCCAACAATGTTTTCATTAGTTTCGCTCACTCTCGAAATCAAGCATTTTACAGCAGGTTGGAGCAGCCTGTATCTCAGCACAGGAATAAGGTAGGGAAGAATTCTAAGGATCATTTTGACTGCCTCCAGAAGTTAGATCAGATGGCAAATTGGATTTGGTGCTAGGTCTTTCCCTTTAGGTTTTACCCCAACAATGTTTTCATTAGTTTCGCTCACTCTCGAAATCAAGCATTTTACAGCAGGTTGGAGCAGCCTGTATCTCAGCACAGGAATAAGGTAGGGAAGAATTCTAAGGATCATTTTGACTGCCTCCAGAAGTTAGATCAGATGGCAAATTGGATTTGGTGCTAGGTCTTTCCCTTTAGGTTTTACCCCAACAATGTTTTCATTAGTTTCGCTCACTCTCGAAATCAAGCATTTTACAGCAGGTTGGAGCAGCCTGTATCTCAGCACAGGAATAAGGTAGGGAAGAATTCTAAGGATCATTTTGACTGCCTCCAGAAGTTAGATCAGATGGCAAATTGGATTTGGTGCTAGGTCTTTCCCTTTAGGTTTTACCCCAACAATGTTTTCATTAGTTTCGCTCACTCTCGAAATCAAGCATTTTACAGCAGGTTGGAGCAGCCTGTATCTCAGCACAGGAATAAGGTAGGGAAGAATTCTAAGGATCATTTTGACTGCCTCCAGAAGTTAGATCAGATGGCAAATTGGATTTGGTGCTAGGTCTTTCCCTTTAGGTTTTACCCCAACAATGTTTTCATTAGTTTCGCTCACTCTCGAAATCAAGCATTTTACAGCAGGTTGGAGCAGCCTGTATCTCAGCACAGGAATAAGGTAGGGAAGAATTCTAAGGATCATTTTGACTGCCTCCAGAAGTTAGATCAGATGGCAAATTGGATTTGGTGCTAGGTCTTTCCCTTTAGGTTTTACCCCAACAATGTTTTCATTAGTTTCGCTCACTCTCGAAATCAAGCATTTTACAGCAGGTTGGAGCAGCCTGTATCTCAGCACAGGAATAAGGTAGGGAAGAATTCAAATACTCATTTTGACTGCCTCCAGAAGTTAGATCAGATGGCAAATTGGATTTGGTGCTAGGTCTTTCCCTTTAGGTTTTACCCCAACAATGTTTTCATTAGTTTCGCTCACTCTCGAAACCAAGCATTTTACAGCAGGTTGGAGCAGCCTGTATCTCAGCACAGGAATAAGGTAGGGAAGAATTCAAATACTCATTTTAACTGCCTCCAGAAGTTAGATCAGATGGCAAATTGGATTTGGTGCTAGGTCTTTCCCTTTAGGTTTTACCCCAACAATGTTTTCATTAGTTTCGCTCACTCTCGAAATCAAGCATTTTACAGCAGGTTGGAGCAGCCTGTATCTCAGCACAGGAATAAGGTAGGGAAGAATTCTAAGGATCATTTTGACTGCCTCCAGAAGTTAGATCAGATGGCAAATTGGATTTGGTGCTAGGTCTTTCCCTTTAGGTTTTACCCCAACAATGTTTTCATTAGTTTCGCTCACTCTTGAAATCAAGCATTTTACAGCAGGTTGGAGCAGCCTGTATCTCAGCACAGGAATAAGGTAGGGAAGAATTCTAAGGATCATTTTGACTGCCTCCAGAAGTTAGATCAGATGGCAAATTGGATTTGGTGCTAGGTCTTTCCCTTTAGGTTTTACCCCAACAATGTTTTCATTAGTTTCGCTCACTCTCGAAATCAAGCATTTTACAGCAGGTTGGAGCAGCCTGTATCTCAGCACAGGAATAAGGTAGGGAAGAATTCTAAGGATCATTTTGACTGCCTCCAGAAGTTAGATCAGATGGCAAATTGGATTTGGTGCTAGGTCTTTCCCTTTAGGTTTTACCCCAACAATGTTTTCATTAGTTTCGCTCACTCTCGAAATCAAGCATTTTACAGCAGGTTGGAGCAGCCTGTATCTCAGCACAGGAATAAGGTAGGGAAGAATTCTAAGGATCATTTTGACTGCCTCCAGAAGTTAGATCAGATGGCAAATTGGATTTGGTGCTAGGTCTTTCCCTTTAGGTTTTACCCCAACAATGTTTTCATTAGTTTCGCTCACTCTCGAAATCAAGCATTTTACAGCAGGTTGGAGCAGCCTGTATCTCAGCACAGGAATAAGGTAGGGAAGAATTCTAAGGATCATTTTGACTGCCTCCAGAAGTTAGATCAGATGGCCAATTGGATTTGGTGCTAGGTCTTTCCCTTTAGGTTTTACCCCAACAATGTTTTCATTAGTTTCGCTCACTCTCGAAATCAAGCATTTTACAGCAGGTTGGAGCAGCCTGTATCTCAGCACAGGAATAAGGTAGGGAAGAATTCTAAGGATCATTTTGACTGCCTCCAGAAGTTAGATCAGATGGCCAATGCAATTTGGTGCTAGGTCTTTCCCTTTAGGTTTTACCCCAACAATGTTTTCATTAGTTTCGCTCACTCTCGAAATCAAGCATTTTACAGCAGGTTGGAGCAGCCTGTATCTCAGCACAGGAATAAGGTAGGGAAGAATTCTAAGGATCATTTTGACTGCCTCCAGAAGTTAGATCAGATGGCAAATTGGATTTGGTGCTAGGTCTTTCCCTTTAGGTTTTACCCCAACAATGTTTTCATTAGTTTCGCTCACTCTCGAAATCAAGCATTTTACAGCAGGTTGGAGCAGCCTGTATCTCAGCACAGGAATAAGGTAGGGAAGAATTCTAAGGATCATTTTGACTGCCTCCAGAAGTTAGATCAGATGGCAAATTGGATTTGGTGCTAGGTCTTTCCCTTTAGGTTTTACCCCAACAATGTTTTCATTAGTTTCGCTCACTCTCGAAATCAAGCATTTTACAGCAGGTTGGAGCAGCCTGTATCTCAGCACAGGAATAAGGTAGGGAAGAATTCTAAGAATCATTTTGACTGCCTCCAGAAGTTAGATCAGATGGCCAATTGGATTTGGTGCTAGGTCTTTCCCTTTAGGTTTTACCCCAACAATGTTTTCATTAGTTTCGCTCACTCTCGAAATCAAGCATTTTACAGCAGGTTGGAGCAGCCTGTATCTCAGCACAGGAATAAGGTAGGGAAGAATTCTAAGGATCATTTTGACTGCCTCCAGAAGTTAGATCAGATGGCCAATTGGATTTGGTGCTAGGTCTTTCCCTTTAGGTTTTACCCCAACAATGTTTTCATTAGTTTCGCTCACACTCGAAATCAAGCATTTTACAGCAGGTTGGAGCAGCCTGTATCTCAGCACAGGAATAAGGTAGGGAAGAATTCTAAGGATCATTTTGACTGCCTCCAGAAGTTAGATCAGATGGCAAATTGGATTTGGTGCTAGGTCTTTCCCTTTAGGTTTTACCCCAACAATGTTTTCATTAGTTTCGCTCACTCTCGAAATCAAGCATTTTACAGCAGGTTGGAGCAGCCTGTATCTCAGCACAGGAATAAGGTAGGGAAGAATTCAAATACTCATTTTGACTGCCTCCAGAAGTTAGATCAGATGGCAAATTGGATTTGGTGCTAGGTCTTTCCCTTTAGGTTTTACCCCAACAATGTTTTCATTAGTTTCGCTCACTCTCGAAATCAAGCATTTTACAGCAGGTTGGAGCAGCCTGTATCTCAGCACAGGAATAAGGTAGGGAAGAATTCTAAGGATCATTTTGACTGCCTCCAGAAGTTAGATCAGATGGCCAATTGGATTTGGTGCTAGGTCTTTCCCTTTAGGTTTTACCCCAACAATGTTTTCATTAGTTTCGCTCACTCTCGAAATCAAGCATTTTACAGCAGGTTGGAGCAGCCTGTATCTCAGCACAGGAATAAGGTAGGGAAGAATTCTAAGGATCATTTTGACTGCCTCCAGAAGTTAGATCAGATGGCAAATTGGATTTGGTGCTAGGTCTTTCCCTTTAGGTTTTACCCCAACAATGTTTTCATTAGTTTCGCTCACTCTCGAAATCAAGCATTTTACAGCAGGTTGGAGCAGCCTGTATCTCAGCACAGGAATAAGGTAGGGAAGAATTCAAATACTCATTTTGACTGCCTCCAGAAGTTACATCAGATGGCCAATGCAATTTGGTGCTAGGCCTTTCCCTTTAGGTTTTACCCCAACAATGTTTTCATTAGTTTCGTTCACTCTCGAAATCAAGCATTTTACAGCAGGTTGGAGCAGCCTGTATCTCAGCACAGGAATAAGGTAGGGAAGAATTCTAAGGATCATTTTGACTGCCTCCAGAAGTTAGATCAGATGGCAAATTGGATTTGGTGCTAGGTCTTTCCCTTTAGGTTTTACCCCAACAATGTTTTCATTAGTTTCGCTCACTCTCGAAATCAAGCATTTTACAGCAGGTTGGAGCAGCCTGTATCTCAGCACAGGAATAAGGTAGGGAAGAATTCTAAGGATCATTTTGACTGCCTCCAGAAGTTAGATCAGATGGCAAATTGGATTTGGTGCTAGGTCTTTCCCTTTAGGTTTTACCCCAACAATGTTTTCATTAGTTTCGCTCACTCTCGAAATCAAGCATTTTACAGCAGGTTGGAGCAGCCTGTATCTCAGCACAGGAATAAGGTAGGGAAGAATTCTAAGGATCATTTTGACTGCCTCCAGAAGTTAGATCAGATGGCAAATTGGATTTGGTGCTAGGTCTTTCCCTTTAGGTTTTACCCCAACAATGTTTTCATTAGTTTCGCTCACTCTCGAAATCAAGCATTTTACAGCAGGTTGGAGCAGCCTGTATCTCAGCACAGGAATAAGGTAGGGAAGAATTCTAAGGATCATTTTGACTGCCTCCAGAAGTTAGATCAGATGGCAAATTGGATTTGGTGCTAGGTCTTTCCCTTTAGGTTTTACCCCAACAATGTTTTCATTAGTTTCGCTCACTCTTGAAATCAAGCATTTTACAGCAGGTTGGAGCAGCCTGTATCTCAGCACAGGAATAAGGTAGGGAAGAATTCTAAGGATCATTTTGACTGCCTCCAGAAGTTAGATCAGATGGCAAATTGGATTTGGTGCTAGGTCTTTCCCTTTAGGTTTTACCCCAACAATGTTTTCATTAGTTTCGCTCACTCTCGAAATCAAGCATTTTACAGCAGGTTGGAGCAGCCTGTATCTCAGCACAGGAATAAGGTAGGGAAGAATTCTAAGGATCATTTTGACTGCCTCCAGAAGTTAGATCAGATGGCAAATTGGATTTGGTGCTAGGTCTTTCCCTTTAGGTTTTACCCCAACAATGTTTTCATTAGTTTCGCTCACTCTCGAAATCAAGCATTTTACAGCAGGTTGGAGCAGCCTGTATCTCAGCACAGGAATAAGGTAGGGAAGAATTCAAATACTCATTTTGACTGCCTCCAGAAGTTAGATCAGATGGCAAATTGGATTTGGTGCTAGGTCTTTCCCTTTAGGTTTTACCCCCAACAATGTTTTCATTAGTTTCGCTCACTCTCGAAATCAAGCATTTTACAGCAGGTTGGAGCAGCCTGTATCTCAGCACAGGAATAAGGTAGGGAAGAATTCAAATACTCATTTTGACTGCCTCCAGAAGTTAGATCAGATGGCCAATGCAATTTGGTGCTAGGCCTTTCCCTTTAGGTTTTACCCCAACAATGTTTTCATTAGTTTCGCTCACTCTCGAAATCAAGCATTTTACAGCAGGTTGGAGCAGCCTGTATCTCAGCACAGGAATAAGGTAGGGAAGAATTCTAAGGATCATTTTGACTGCCTCCAGAAGTTAGATCAGATGGCAAATTGGATTTGGTGCTAGGTCTTTCCCTTTAGGTTTTACCCCAACAATGTTTTCATTAGTTTCGCTCACTCTCGAAATCAAGCATTTTACAGCAGGTTGGAGCAGCCTGTATCTCAGCACAGGAATAAGGTAGGGAAGAATTCTAAGGATCATTTTGACTGCCTCCAGAAGTTAGATCAGATGGCAAATTGGATTTGGTGCTAGGTCTTTCCCTTTAGGTTTTACCCCAACAATGTTTTCATTAGTTTCGCTCACTCTCGAAATCAAGCATTTTACAGCAGGTTGGAGCAGCCTGTATCTCAGCACAGGAATAAGGTAGGGAAGAATTCTAAGGATCATTTTGACTGCCTCCAGAAGTTAGATCAGATGGCAAATTGGATTTGGTGCTAGGTCTTTCCCTTTAGGTTTTACCCCAACAATGTTTTCATTAGTTTCGCTCACTCTCGAAATCAAGCATTTTACAGCAGGTTGGAGCAGCCTGTATCTCAGCACAGGAATAAGGTAGGGAAGAATTCTAAGGATCATTTTGACTGCCTCCAGAAGTTAGATCAGATGGCAAATTGGATTTGGTGCTAGGTCTTTCCCTTTAGGTTTTACCCCAACAATGTTTTCATTAGTTTCGCTCACTCTCGAAATCAAGCATTTTACAGCAGGTTGGAGCAGCCTGTATCTCAGCACAGGAATAAGGTAGGGAAGAATTCTAAGGATCATTTTGACTGCCTCCAGAAGTTAGATCAGATGGCAAATTGGATTTGGTGCTAGGTCTTTCCCTTTAGGTTTTACCCCAACAATGTTTTTCATTAGTTTCGCTCACTCTCGAAATCAAGCATTTTACAGCAGGTTGGAGCAGCCTGTATCTCAGCACAGGAATAAGGTAGGGAAGAATTCAAATACTCATTTTGACTGCCTCCAGAAGTTAGATCAGATGGCAAATTGGATTTGGTGCTAGGTCTTTCCCTTTAGGTTTTACCCCAACAATGTTTTCATTAGTTTCGCTCACTCTCGAAATCAAGCATTTTACAGCAGGTTGGAGCAGCCTGTATCTCAGCACAGGAATAAGGTAGGGAAGATTCAAATACTCATTTTGACTGCCTCCAGAAGTTAGATCAGATGGCCAATGCAATTTGGTGCTAGGCCTTTCCCTTTAGGTTTTACCCCAACAATGTTTTCATTAGTTTCGCTCACTCTCGAAATCAAGCATTTTACAGCAGGTTGGAGCAGCCTGTATCTCAGCACAGGAATAAGGTAGGGAAGAATTCTAAGGATCATTTTGACTGCCTCCAGAAGTTAGATCAGATGGCAAATTGGATTTGGTGCTAGGTCTTTCCCTTTATGGTTTTACCCCAACAATGTTTTCATTAGTTTCGCTCACCTCTCGAAATCAAGCATTTTACAGCAGGTTGGAGCAGCCTGTATCTCAGCACAGGAATAAGGTAGGGAAGAATTCTAAGGCTCATTTTGACTGCCTCCAGAAGTTAGATCAGATGGCAAATTGGATTTGGTGCTAGGTCTTTCCCTTTAGGTTTTACCCCAACAATGTTTTCATTAGTTTTCGCTCACTCTCGAAATCAAGCATTTTACAGCAGGTTGGAGCAGCCTGTATCTCAGCACAGGAATAAAGTAGGGAAGAATTCAAATACTCATTTTGACTGCCTCCAGAAGTTAGATCAGATGGCAAATTGGATTTGGTGCTAGGTCTTTCCCTTTAGGTTTTACCCCAACAATGTTTTCATTAGTTTCGCTCACTCTCGAAATCAAGCATTTTACAGCAGGTTGGAGCAGCCTGTATCTCAGCACAGGAATAAGGTAGGGAAGAATTCTAAGGATCATTTTGACTGCCTCCCGAAGTTTAGATCAGATGGCAAATTGGATTTGGTGCTAGGTCTTTCCCTTTAGGTTTTACCCCCAACAATGTTTTCATTAGTTTCGCTCACTCTCGAAATCAAGCATTTTACAGCAGGTTGGAGCAGCCTGTATCTCAGCACAGGAATAAGGTAGGGAAGAATTCTAAGGATCATTTTGACTGCCTCCAGAAGTTAGATCAGATGGCAAATTGGATTTGGTGCTAGGTCTTTCCCTTTAGGTTTTACCCCAACAATGTTTTCATTAGTTTCGCTCACTCTCGAAATCAAGCATTTTACAGCAGGTTGGAGCAGCCTGTATCTCAGCACAGGAATAAGGTAGGGAAGAATTCAAATACTCATTTTGACTGCCTCCAGAAGTTAGATCAGATGGCAAATTGGATTTGGTGCTAGGTCTTTCCCTTTAGGTTTTACCCCAACAATGTTTTCATTAGTTTCGCTCACTCTCGAAATCAAGCATTTTACAGCAGGTTGGAGCAGCCTGTATCTCAGCACAGGAATAAGGTAGGGAAGAATTCAAATACTCATTTTGACTGCCTCCAGAAGTTAGATCAGATGGCCAATGTAATTTGGTTCTAGGCCTTTCCCTTTAGGTTTTACCCCAACAATGTTTTCATTAGTTTCGCTCACTCTCGAAATCAAGCATTTTACAGCAGGTTGGAGCAGCCTGTATCTCAGCACAGGAATAAGGTAGGGAAGAATTCTAAGGATCATTTTGACTGCCTCCAGAAGTTAGATCAGATGGCAAATTGGATTTGGTGCTAGGTCTTTCCCTTTAGGTTTTACCCCAACAATGTTTTCATTAGTTTCGCTCACTCTCGAAATCAAGCATTTTACAGCAGGTTGGAGCAGCCTGTATCTCAGCACAGGAATAAGGTAGGGAAGAATTCTAAGGATCATTTTGACTGCCTCCAGAAGTTAGATCAGATGGCAAATTGGATTTGGTGCTAGGTCTTTCCCTTTAGGTTTTACCCCAACAATGTTTTCATTAGTTTCGCTCACTCTCGAAATCAAGCATTTTACAGCAGGTTGGAGCAGCCTGTATCTCAGCACAGGAATAAGGTAGGGAAGAATTCAAATACTCATTTTGACTGCCTCCAGAAGTTAGATCAGATGGCAAATTGGATTTGGTGCTAGGTCTTTCCCTTTAGGTTTTACCCCAACAATGTTTTCATTAGTTTCGCTCACTCTCGAAATCAAGCATTTTACAGCAGGTTGGAGCAGCCTGTATCTCAGCACAGGAATAAGGTAGGGAAGAATTCTAAGGATCATTTTGACTGCCTCCAGAAGTTAGATCAGATGGCAAATTGGATTTGGTGCTAGGTCCCTTCCCTTTAGGTTTTACCCCAACAATGTTTTCATTAGTTTCGCTCACTCTCGTAATCAAGCATTTTACAGCAGGTTGGAGCAGCCTGTATCTCAGCACAGGAATAAGGTAGGGAAGAAGTCTAAGGATCATTTTGACTGCCTCCAGAAGTTAGATCAGATGGCAAATTGGATTTGGTGCTAGGTCTTTCCCTTTAGGTTTTACCCCAACAATGTTTTCATTAGTTTCGCTCACTCTCGAAATCAAGCATTTTACAGCAGGTTGGAGCAGCCTGTATCTCAGCACAGGAATAAGGTAGGGAAGAATTCAAATACTCATTTTGACTGCCTCCAGAAGTTAGATCAGATGGCAAATTGGATTTGGTGCTAGGTCTTTCCCTTTACCTTTAGGTTTTACCCCAACAATGTTTTCATTAGTTTCGCTCACTCTCGAAATCAAGCATTTTACAGCAGGTTGGAGCAGCCTGTATCTCAGCACAGGAATAAGGTAGGGAAGAATTCTAAGGATCATTTTGACTGCCTCCAGAAGTTAGATCAGATGGCAAATTGGATTTGGTGCTAGGTCTTTCCCTTTAGGTTTTACCCCAACAATGTTTTCATTAGTTTCGCTCACTCTCGAAATCAAGCATTTTACAGCAGGTTGGAGCAGCCTGTATCTCAGCACAGGAATAAGGTAGGGAAGAATTCAAATACTCATTTTGACTGCCTCCAGAAGTTAGATCAGATGGCCAATGCAATTTGGTTCTAGGCCTTTCCCTTTAGGTTTTACCCCAACAATGTTTTCATTAGTTTCGCTCACTCTCGAAATCAAGCATTTTACAGCAGGTTGGAGCAGCCTGTATCTCAGCACAGGAATAAGGTAGGGAAGAATTCTAAGGATCATTTTGACTGCCTCCCGAAGTTAGATCAGATGGCAAATTGGATTTGGTGCTAGGTCTTTCCCTTTAGGTTTTACCCCAACAATGTTTTCATTAGTTTCGCTCACTCTCGAAATCAAGCATTTTACAGCAGGTTGGAGCAGCCTGTATCTCAGCACAGGAATAAGGTAGGGAAGAATTCTAAGGATCATTTTGACTGCCTCCAGAAGTTAGATCAGATGGCAAATTGGATTTGGTGCTAGGTCTTTCCCTTTAGGTTTTACCCCAACAATGTTTTCATTAGTTTCGCTCACTCTCGAAATCAAGCATTTTACAGCAGGTTGGAGCAGCCTGTATCTCAGCACAGGAATAAGGTAGGGAAGAATTCTAAGGATCATTTTGACTGCCTCCAGAAGTTAGATCAGATGGCAAATTGGATTTGGTGCTAGGTCTTTCCCTTTAGGTTTTACCCCAACAATGTTTTCATTAGTTTCGCTCACTCTCGAAATCAAGCATTTTACAGCAGGTTGGAGCAGCCTGTATCTCAGCACAGGAATAAGGTAGGGAAGAATTCTAAGGATCATTTTGACTGCCTCCAGAAGTTAGATCAGATGGCCAATGCAATTTGGTTCTAGGCCTTTCCCTTTAGGTTTTACCCCAACAATGTTTTCATTAGTTTCGCTCACTCTCGAAATCAAGCATTTTACAGCAGGTTGGAGCAGCCTGTATCTCAGCACAGGAATAAGGTAGGAAGAATTCTAAGGATCATTTTGACTGCCTCCAGAAGTTAGATCAGATGGCAAATTGGATTTGGTGCTAGGTCTTTCCCTTTAGGTTTTACCCCAACAATGTTTTCATTAGTTTCGCTCACTCTCGAAATCAAGCATTTTACAGCAGGTTGGAGCAGCCTGTATCTCAGCACAGGAATAAGGTAGGGAAGAATTCTAAGGATCATTTTGACTGCCTCCAGAAGTTAGATCAGATGGCAAATTGGATTTGGTGCTAGGTCTTTCCCTTTAGGTTTTACCCCAACAATGTTTTCATTAGTTTCGCTCACTCTCGAAATCAAGCATTTTACAGCAGGTTGGAGCAGCCTGTATCTCAGCACAGGAATAAGGTAGGGAAGAATTCTAAGGATCATTTTGACTGCCTCCAGAAGTTAGATCAGATGGCAAATTGGATTTGGTGCTAGGTCTTTCCCTTTAGGTTTTACCCCAACAATGTTTTCATTAGTTTCGCTCACTCTCGAAATCAAGCATTTTACAGCAGGTTGGAGCAGCCTGTATCTCAGCACAGGAATAAGGTAGGGAAGAATTCAAATACTCATTTTGACTGCCTCCAGAAGTTAGATCAGATGGCAAATTGGATTTGGTGCTAGGTCTTTCCCTTTAGGTTTTACCCCAACAATGTTTTCATTAGTTTCGCTCACTCTCGAAATCAAGCATTTTACAGCAGGTTGGAGCAGCCTGTATCTCAGCACAGGAATAAGGTAGGGAAGAATTCTAAGGATCATTTTGACTGCCTCCAGAAGTTAGATCAGATGGCAAATTGGATTTGGTGCTAGGTCTTTCCCTTTAGGTTTTACCCCAACAATGTTTTCATTAGTTTCGCTCACTCTCGAAATCAAGCATTTTACAGCAGGTTGGAGCAGCCTGTATCTCAGCACAGGAATAAGGTAGGGAAGAATTCAAATACTCATTTTGACTGCCTCCAGAAGTTAGATCAGATGGCAAATTGGATTTGGTGCTAGGTCTTTCCCTTTAGGTTTTACCCCAACAATGTTTTCATTAGTTTCGCTCACTCTCGAAATCAAGCATTTTACAGCAGGTTGGAGCAGCCTGTATCTCAGCACAGGAATAAGGTAGGGAAGAATTCTAAGGATCATTTTGACTGCCTCCAGAAGTTAGATCAGATGGCAAATTGGATTTGGTGCTAGGTCTTTCCCTTTAGGTTTTACCCCAACAATGTTTTCATTAGTTTCGCTCACTCTCGAAATCAAGCATTTTACAGCAGGTTGGAGCAGCCTGTATCTCAGCACAGGAATAAGGTAGGGAAGAAGTCTAAGGATCATTTTGACTGCCTCCAGAAGTTAGATCAGATGGCAAATTGGATTTGGTGCTAGGTCTTTCCCTTTAGGTTTTACCCCAACAATGTTTTCATTAGTTTCGCTCACTCTCGAAATGAAGCATTTTACAGCAGGTTGGAGCAGCCTGTATCTCAGCACAGGAATAAGGTAGGGAAGAATTCAAATACTCATTTTGACTGCCTCCAGAAGTTAGATCAGATGGCAAATTGGATTTGGTGCTAGGTCTTTCCCTTTAGGTTTTACCCCAACAATGTTTTCATTAGTTTCGCTCACTCTCGAAATCAAGCATATTACAGCAGGTTGGAGCAGCCTGTATCTCAGCACAGGAATAAGGTAGGGAAGAATTCAAATACTCATTTTGACTGCCTCCAGAAGTTAGATCAGATGGCAAATTGGATTTGGTGCTAGGTCTTTCCCTTTAGGTTTTACCCCAACAATGTTTTCATTAGTTTCGCTCACTCTCGAAATCAAGCATTTTACAGCAGGTTGGAGCAGCCTGTATCTCAGCACAGGAATAAGGTAGGGAAGAATTCAAATACTCATTTTGACTGCCTCCAGAAGTTAGATCAGATGGCAAATTGGATTTGGTGCTAGGTCTTTCCCTTTAGGTTTTACCCCAACAATGTTTTCATTAGTTTCGCTCACTCTCGAAATCAAGCATTTTACAGCAGGTTGGAGCAGCCTGTATCTCAGCACAGGAATAAGGTAGGGAAGAATTCAAATACTCATTTTGACTGCCTCCAGAAGTTAGATCAGATGGCCAATGCAATTTGGTGCTAGGCCTTTCCCTTTAGGTTTTACCCCAACAATGTTTTCATTAGTTTCGCTCACTCTCGAAATCAAGCATTTTACAGCAGGTTGGAGCAGCCTGTATCTCAGCACAGGAATAAGGTAGGGAAGAAGTCTAAGGATCATTTTGACTGCCTCCAGAAGTTAGATCAGATGGCAAATTGGATTTGGTGCTAGGTCTTTCCCTTTAGGTTTTACCCCAACAATGTTTTCATTAGTTTCGCTCACTCTCGAAATCAAGCATTTTACAGCAGGTTGGAGCAGCCTGTATCTCAGCACAGGAATAAGGTAGGGAAGAATTCTAAGGATCATTTTGACTGCCTCCAGAAGTTAGATCAGATGGCAAATTGGATTTGGTGCTAGGTCTTTCCCTTTAGGTTTTATCCCAACAATGTTTTCATTAGTTTCGCTCACTCTCGAAATCAAGCATTTTACAGCAGGTTGGAGCAGCCTGTATCTCAGCACAGGAATAAGGTAGGGAAGAATTCAAATACTCATTTTGACTGCCTCCAGAAGTTAGATCAGATGGCAAATTGGATTTGGTGCTAGGTCTTTCCCTTTAGGTTTTACCCCAACAATGTTTTCATTAGTTTCGCTCACTCTCGAAATCAAGCATTTTACAGCAGGTTGGAGCAGCCTGTATCTCAGCACAGGAATAAGGTAGGGAAGAATTCAAATACTCATTTTGACTGCCTCCAGAAGTTAGATCAGATGGCAAATTGGATTTGGTGCTAGGTCTTTCCCTTTAGGTTTTATCCCAACAATGTTTTCATTAGTTTCGCTCACTCTCGAAATCAAGCATTTTACAGCAGGTTGGAGCAGCCTGTATCTCAGCACAGGAATAAGGTAGGGAAGAATTCTAAGGATCATTTTGACTGCCTCCAGAAGTTAGATCAGATGGCAAATTGGATTTGGTGCTAGGTCTTTCCCTTTAGGTTTTACCCCAACAATGTTTTCATTAGTTTCGCTCACTCTCGAAATCAAGCATTTTACAGCAGGTTGGAGCAGCCTGTATCTCAGCACAGGAATAAGGTAGGGAAGAATTCTAAGGATCATTTTGACTGCCTCCAGAAGTTAGATCAGATGGCAAATTGGATTTGGTGCTAGGTCTTTCCCTTTAGGTTTTACCCCAACAATGTTTTCATTAGTTTCGCTCACTCTCGAAATCAAGCATTTTACAGCAGGTTGGAGCAGCCTGTATCTCAGCACAGGAATAAGGTAGGGAAGAATTCTAAGAATCATTTTGACTGCCTCCAGAAGTTAGATCAGATGGCAAATTGGATTTGGTGCTAGGTCTTTCCCTTTAGGTTTTACCCCAACAATGTTTTCATTAGTTTCGCTCACTCTCGAAATCAAGCATTTTACAGCAGGTTGGAGCAGCCTGTATCTCAGCACAGGAATAAGGTAGGGAAGAATTCAAATACTCATTTTGACTGCCTCCAGAAGTTAGATCAGATGGCCAATGCAATTTGGTGCTAGGCCTTTCCCTTTAGGTTTTACCCCAACAATGTTTTCATTAGTTTCGCTCACTCTCGAAATCAAGCATTTTACAGCAGGTTGGAGCAGCCTGTATCTCAGCACAGGAATAAGGTAGGGAAGAATTCTAAGGATCATTTTGACTGCCTCCAGAAGTTAGATCAGATGGCAAATTGGATTTGGTGCTAGGTCTTTCCCTTTAGGTTTTACCCCAACAATGTTTTCATTAGTTTCGCTCACTCTCGAAATCAAGCATTTTACAGCAGGTTGGAGCAGCCTGTATCTCAGCACAGGAATAAGGTAGGGAAGAATTCTAAGGATCATTTTGACTGCCTCCAGAAGTTAGATCAGATGGCAAATTGGATTTGGTGCTAGGTCTTTCCCTTTAGGTTTTACCCCAACAATGTTTTCATTAGTTTCGCTCACTCTCGAAATCAAGCATTTTACAGCAGGTTGGAGCAGCCTGTATCTCAGCACAGGAATAAGGTAGGGAAGAATTCAAATACTCATTTTGACTGCCTCCAGAAGTTAGATCAGATGGCAAATTGGATTTGGTGCTAGGTCTTTCCCTTTAGGTTTTACCCCAACAATGTTTTCATTAGTTTCGCTCACTCTCGAAATCAAGCATTTTACAGCAGGTTGGAGCAGCCTGTATCTCAGCACAGGAATAAGGTAGGGAAGAATTCTAAGGATCATTTTGACTGCCTCCAGAAGTTAGATCAGATGGCAAATTGGATTTGGTGCTAGGTCTTTCCCTTTAGGTTTTACCCCAACAATGTTTTCATTAGTTTCGCTCACTCTCGAAATCAAGCATTTTACAGCAGGTTGGAGCAGCCTGTATCTCAGCACAGGAATAAGGTAGGGAAGAATTCAAATACTCATTTTGACTGCCTCCAGAAGTTAGATCAGATGGCAAATTGGATTTGGTGCTAGGTCTTTCCCTTTAGGTTTTACCCCAACAATGTTTTCATTAGTTTCGCTCACTCTCGAAATCAAGCATTTTACAGCAGGTTGGAGCAGCCTGTATCTCAGCACAGGAATAAGGTAGGGAAGAATTCTAAGGATCATTTTGACTGCCTCCAGAAGTTAGATCAGATGGCAAATTGGATTTGGTGCTAGGTCTTTCCCTTTAGGTTTTACCCCAACAATGTTTTCATTAGTTTCGCTCACTCTCGAAATCAAGCATTTTACAGCAGGTTGGAGCAGCCTGTATCTCAGCACAGGAATAAGGTAGGGAAGAAGTCTAAGGATCATTTTGACTGCCTCCAGAAGTTAGATCAGATGGCAAATTGGATTTGGTGCTAGGTCTTTCCCTTTAGGTTTTACCCCAACAATGTTTTCATTAGTTTCGCTCACTCTCGAAATGAAGCATTTTACAGCAGGTTGGAGCAGCCTGTATCTCAGCACAGGAATAAGGTAGGGAAGAATTCAAATACTCATTTTGACTGCCTCCAGAAGTTAGATCAGATGGCAAATTGGATTTGGTGCTAGGTCTTTCCCTTTAGGTTTTACCCCAACAATGTTTTCATTAGTTTCGCTCACTCTCGAAATCAAGCATATTACAGCAGGTTGGAGCAGCCTGTATCTCAGCACAGGAATAAGGTAGGGAAGAATTCAAATACTCATTTTGACTGCCTCCAGAAGTTAGATCAGATGGCAAATTGGATTTGGTGCTAGGTCTTTCCCTTTAGGTTTTACCCCAACAATGTTTTCATTAGTTTCGCTCACTCTCGAAATCAAGCATTTTACAGCAGGTTGGAGCAGCCTGTATCTCAGCACAGGAATAAGGTAGGGAAGAATTCAAATACTCATTTTGACTGCCTCCAGAAGTTAGATCAGATGGCAAATTGGATTTGGTGCTAGGTCTTTCCCTTTAGGTTTTACCCCAACAATGTTTTCATTAGTTTCGCTCACTCTCGAAATCAAGCATTTTACAGCAGGTTGGAGCAGCCTGTATCTCAGCACAGGAATAAGGTAGGGAAGAATTCAAATACTCATTTTGACTGCCTCCAGAAGTTAGATCAGATGGCCAATGCAATTTGGTGCTAGGCCTTTCCCTTTAGGTTTTACCCCAACAATGTTTTCATTAGTTTCGCTCACTCTCGAAATCAAGCATTTTACAGCAGGTTGGAGCAGCCTGTATCTCAGCACAGGAATAAGGTAGGGAAGAAGTCTAAGGATCATTTTGACTGCCTCCAGAAGTTAGATCAGATGGCAAATTGGATTTGGTGCTAGGTCTTTCCCTTTAGGTTTTACCCCAACAATGTTTTCATTAGTTTCGCTCACTCTCGAAATCAAGCATTTTACAGCAGGTTGGAGCAGCCTGTATCTCAGCACAGGAATAAGGTAGGGAAGAATTCTAAGGATCATTTTGACTGCCTCCAGAAGTTAGATCAGATGGCAAATTGGATTTGGTGCTAGGTCTTTCCCTTTAGGTTTTATCCCAACAATGTTTTCATTAGTTTCGCTCACTCTCGAAATCAAGCATTTTACAGCAGGTTGGAGCAGCCTGTATCTCAGCACAGGAATAAGGTAGGGAAGAATTCTAAGGATCATTTTGACTGCCTCCAGAAGTTAGATCAGATGGCAAATTGGATTTGGTGCTAGGTCTTTCCCTTTAGGTTTTACCCCAACAATGTTTTCATTAGTTTCGCTCACTCTCGAAATCAAGCATTTTACAGCAGGTTGGAGCAGCCTGTATCTCAGCACAGGAATAAGGTAGGGAAGAATTCAAATACTCATTTTGACTGCCTCCAGAAGTTAGATCAGATGGCAAATTGGATTTGGTGCTAGGTCTTTCCCTTTAGGTTTTATCCCAACAATGTTTTCATTAGTTTCGCTCACTCTCGAAATCAAGCATTTTACAGCAGGTTGGAGCAGCCTGTATCTCAGCACAGGAATAAGGTAGGGAAGAATTCTAAGGATCATTTTGACTGCCTCCAGAAGTTAGATCAGATGGCAAATTGGATTTGGTGCTAGGTCTTTCCCTTTAGGTTTTACCCCCAACAATGTTTTCATTAGTTTCGCTCACTCTCGAAATCAAGCATTTTACAGCAGGTTGGAGCAGCCTGTATCTCAGCACAGGAATAAGGTAGGGAAGAATTCTAAGGATCATTTTGACTGCCTCCAGAAGTTAGATCAGATGGCAAATTGGATTTGGTGCTAGGTCTTTCCCTTTAGGTTTTACCCCAACAATGTTTTCATTAGTTTCGCTCACTCTCGAAATCAAGCATTTTACAGCAGGTTGGAGCAGCCTGTATCTCAGCACAGGAATAAGGTAGGGAAGAATTCTAAGAATCATTTTGACTGCCTCCAGAAGTTAGATCAGATGGCAAATTGGATTTGGTGCTAGGTCTTTCCCTTTAGGTTTTACCCCAACAATGTTTTCATTAGTTTCGCTCACTCTCGAAATCAAGCATTTTACAGCAGGTTGGAGCAGCCTGTATCTCAGCACAGGAATAAGGTAGGGAAGAATTCAAATACTCATTTTGACTGCCTCCAGAAGTTAGATCAGATGGCCAATGCAATTTGGTGCTAGGCCTTTCCCTTTAGGTTTTACCCCAACAATGTTTTCATTAGTTTCGCTCACTCTCGAAATCAAGCATTTTACAGCAGGTTGGAGCAGCCTGTATCTCAGCACAGGAATAAGGTAGGGAAGAAGTCTAAGGATCATTTTGACTGCCTCCAGAAGTTAGATCAGATGGCAAATTGGATTTGGTGCTAGGTCTTTCCCTTTAGGTTTTACCCCAACAATGTTTTCATTAGTTTCGCTCACTCTCGAAATCAAGCATTTTACAGCAGGTTGGAGCAGCCTGTATCTCAGCACAGGAATAAGGTAGGGAAGAATTCAAATACTCATTTTGACTGCCTCCAGAAGTTAGATCAGATGGCAAATTGGATTTGGTGCTAGGTCTTTCCCTTTAGGTTTTACCCCAACAATGTTTTCATTAGTTTCGCTCACTCTCGAAATCAAGCATTTTACAGCAGGTTGGAGCAGCCTGTATCTCAGCACAGGAATAAGGTAGGGAAGAATTCTAAGGATCATTTTGACTGCCTCCAGAAGTTAGATCAGATGGCAAATTGGATTTGGTGCTAGGTCTTTCCCTTTAGGTTTTACCCCAACAATGTTTTCATTAGTTTCGCTCACTCTCGAAATCAAGCATTTTACAGCAGGTTGGAGCAGCCTGTATCTCAGCACAGGAATAAGGTAGGGAAGAATTCTAAGGATCATTTTGACTGCCTCCAGAAGTTAGATCAGATGGCAAATTGGATTTGGTGCTAGGTCTTTCCCTTTAGGTTTTACCCCAACAATGTTTTCATTAGTTTCGCTCACTCTCGAAATCAAGCATTTTACAGCAGGTTGGAGCAGCCTGTATCTCAGCACAGGAATAAGGTAGGGAAGAATTCTAAGGATCATTTTGACTGCCTCCAGAAGTTAGATCAGATGGCAAATTGGATTTGGTGCTAGGTCTTTCCCTTTAGGTTTTACCCCAACAATGTTTTCATTAGTTTCGCTCACTCTCGAAATCAAGCATATTACAGCAGGTTGGAGCAGCCTGTATCTCAGCACAGGAATAAGGTAGGGAAGAATTCAAATACTCATTTTGACTGCCTCCAGAAGTTAGATCAGATGGCAAATTGGATTTGGTGCTAGGTCTTTCCCTTTAGGTTTTACCCCAACAATGTTTTCATTAGTTTCACTCACTCTCGAAATCAAGCATTTTACAGCAGGTTGGAGCAGCCTGTATCTCAGCACAGGAATAAGGTAGGGAAGAATTCAAATACTCATTTTGACTGCCTCCAGAAGTTAGATCAGATGGCAAATTGGATTTGGTGCTAGGTCTTTCCCTTTAGGTTTTACCCCAACAATGTTTTCATTAGTTTCGCTCACTCTCGAAATCAAGCATTTTACAGCAGGTTGGAGCAGCCTGTATCTCAGCACAGGAATAAGGTAGGGAAGAATTCTAAGGATCATTTTGACTGCCTCCAGAAGTTAGATCAGATGGCAAATTGGATTTGGTGCTAGGCCTTTCCCTTTAGGTTTTACCCCAACAATGTTTTCATTAGTTTCGCTCACTCTCGAAATCAAGCATTTTACAGCAGGTTGGAGCAGCCTGTATCTCAGCACAGGAATAAGGTAGGGAAGAAGTCTAAGGATCATTTTGACTGCCTCCAGAAGTTAGATCAGATGGCAAATTGGATTTGGTGCTAGGTCTTTCCCTTTAGGTTTTACCCCAACAATGTTTTCATTAGTTTCGCTCACTCTCGAAATCAAGCATTTTACAGCAGGTTGGAGCAGCCTGTATCTCAGCACAGGAATAAGGTAGGGAAGAATTCTAAGGATCATTTTGACTGCCTCCAGAAGTTAGATCAGATGGCAAATTGGATTTGGTGCTAGGTCTTTTCCTTTAGGTTTTATCCCAACAATGTTTTCATTAGTTTCGCTCACTCTCGAAATCAAGCATTTTACAGCAGGTTGGAGCAGCCTGTATCTCAGCACAGGAATAAGGTAGGGAAGAATTCAAATACTCATTTTGACTGCCTCCAGAAGTTAGATCAGATGGCAAATTGGATTTGGTGCTAGGTCTTTCCCTTTAGGTTTTACCCCAACAATGTTTTCATTAGTTTCGCTCACTCTCGAAATCAAGCATTTTACAGCAGGTTGGAGCAGCCTGTATCTCAGCACAGGAATAAGGTAGGGAAGAATTCAAATACTCATTTTGACTGCCTCCAGAAGTTAGATCAGATGGCAAATTGGATTTGGTGCTAGGTCTTTCCCTTTAGGTTTTATCCCAACAATGTTTTCATTAGTTTCGCTCACTCTCGAAATCAAGCATTTTACAGCAGGTTGGAGCAGCCTGTATCTCAGCACAGGAATAAGGTAGGGAAGAATTCTAAGGATCATTTTGACTGCCTCCAGAAGTTAGATCAGATGGCAAATTGGATTTGGTGCTAGGTCTTTCCCTTTAGGTTTTACCCCAACAATGTTTTCATTAGTTTCGCTCACTCTCGAAATCAAGCATTTTACAGCAGGTTGGAGCAGCCTGTATCTCAGCACAGGAATAAGGTAGGGAAGAATTCAAATACTCATTTTGACTGCCTCCAGAAGTTAGATCAGATGGCAAATTGGATTTGGTGCTAGGTCTTTCCCTTTAGGTTTTACCCCAACAATGTTTTCATTAGTTTCGCTCACTCTCGAAATCAAGCATTTTACAGCAGGTTGGAGCAGCCTGTATCTCAGCACAGGAATAAGGTAGGGAAGAATTCTAAGAATCATTTTGACTGCCTCCAGAAGTTAGATCAGATGGCAAATTGGATTTGGTGCTAGGTCTTTCCCTTTAGGTTTTACCCCAACAATGTTTTCATTAGTTTCGCTCACTCTCGAAATCAAGCATTTTACAGCAGGTTGGAGCAGCCTGTATCTCAGCACAGGAATAAGGTAGGGAAGAATTCTAAGGATCATTTTGACTGCCTCCAGAAGTTAGATCAGATGGCAAATTGGATTTGGTGCTAGGTCTTTCCCTTTAGGTTTTACCCCAACAATGTTTTCATTAGTTTCGCTCACTCTCGAAATCAAGCATTTTACAGCAGGTTGGAGCAGCCTGTATCTCAGCACAGGAATAAGGTAGGGAAGAATTCAAATACTCATTTTGACTGCCTCCAGAAGTTAGATCAGATGGCCAATGCAATTTGGTGCTAGGCCTTTCCCTTTAGGTTTTACCCCAACAATGTTTTCATTAGTTTCGCTCACTCTCGAAATCAAGCATTTTACAGCAGGTTGGAGCAGCCTGTATCTCAGCACAGGAATAAGGTAGGGAAGAAGTCTAAGGATCATTTTGACTGCCTCCAGAAGTTAGATCAGATGGCCAATGCAATTTGGTGCTAGGCCTTTCCCTTTAGGTTTTACCCCAACAATGTTTTCATTAGTTTCGCTCACTCTCGAAATCAAGCATTTTACAGCAGGTTGGAGCAGCCTGTATCTCAGCACAGGAATAAGGTAGGGAAGAATTCTAAGGATCATTTTGACTGCCTCCAGAAGTTAGATCAGATGGCAAATTGGATTTGGTGCTAGGTCTTTCCCTTTAGGTTTTACCCCAACAATGTTTTCATTAGTTTCGCTCACTCTCGAAATCAAGCATTTTACAGCAGGTTGGAGCAGCCTGTATCTCAGCACAGGAATAAGGTAGGGAAGAATTCTAAGGATCATTTTGACTGCCTCCAGAAGTTAGATCAGATGGCAAATTGGATTTGGTGCTAGGTCTTTCCCTTTAGGTTTTACCCCAACAATGTTTTCATTAGTTTCGCTCACTCTCGAAATCAAGCATTTTACAGCAGGTTGGAGCAGCCTGTATCTCAGCACAGGAATAAGGTAGGGAAGAATTCTAAGGATCATTTTGACTGCCTCCAGAAGTTAGATCAGATGGCAAATTGGATTTGGTGCTAGGTCTTTCCCTTTAGGTTTTACCCCAACAATGTTTTCATTAGTTTCGCTCACTCTCGAAATCAAGCATTTTACAGCAGGTTGGAGCAGCCTGTATCTCAGCACAGGAATAAGGTAGGGAAGAATTCAAATACTCATTTTGACTGCCTCCAGAAGTTAGATCAGATGGCAAATTGGATTTGGTGCTAGGTCTTTCCCTTTAGGTTTTACCCCAACAATGTTTTCATTAGTTTCACTCACTCTCGAAATCAAGCATTTTACAGCAGGTTGGAGCAGCCTGTATCTCAGCACAGGAATAAGGTAGGGAAGAATTCAAATACTCATTTTGACTGCCTCCAGAAGTTAGATCAGATGGCAAATTGGATTTGGTGCTAGGTCTTTCCCTTTAGGTTTTACCCCAACAATGTTTTCATTAGTTTCGCTCACTCTCGAAATCAAGCATTTTACAGCAGGTTGGAGCAGCCTGTATCTCAGCACAGGAATAAGGTAGGGAAGAATTCAAATACTCATTTTGACTGCCTCCAGAAGTTAGATCAGATGGCCAATGCAATTTGGTGCTAGGCCTTTCCCTTTAGGTTTTACCCCAACAATGTTTTCATTAGTTTCGCTCACTCTCGAAATCAAGCATTTTACAGCAGGTTGGAGCAGCCTGTATCTCAGCACAGGAATAAGGTAGGGAAGAATTCTAAGGATCATTTTGACTGCCTCCAGAAGTTAGATCAGATGGCAAATTGGATTTGGTGCTAGGTCTTTCCCTTTAGGTTTTACCCCAACAATGTTTTCATTAGTTTCGCTCACTCTCGAAATCAAGCATTTTACAGCAGGTTGGAGCAGCCTGTATCTCAGCACAGGAATAAGGTAGGGAAGAATTCTAAGGATCATTTTGACTGCCTCCAGAAGTTAGATCAGATGGCAAATTGGATTTGGTGCTAGGTCTTTTCCTTTAGGTTTTATCCCAACAATGTTTTCATTAGTTTCGCTCACTCTCGAAATCAAGCATTTTACAGCAGGTTGGAGCAGCCTGTATCTCAGCACAGGAATAAGGTAGGGAAGAATTCAAATAGTCATTTTGACTGCCTCCAGAAGTTAGATCAGATGGCAAATTGGATTTGGTGCTAGGTCTTTCCCTTTAGGTTTTACCCCAACAATGTTTTCATTAGTTTCGCTCACTCTCGAAATCAAGCATTTTACAGCAGGTTGGAGCAGCCTGTATCTCAGCACAGGAATAAGGTAGGGAAGAATTCAAATACTCATTTTGACTGCCTCCAGAAGTTAGATCAGATGGCAAATTGGATTTGGTGCTAGGTCTTTCCCTTTAGGTTTTACCCCAACAATGTTTTCATTAGTTTCGCTCACTCTCGAAATCAAGCATTTTACAGCAGGTTGGAGCAGCCTGTATCTCAGCACAGGTATAAGGTAGGGAAGAATTCTAAGGATCATTTTGACTGCCTCCAGAAGTTAGATCAGATGGCAAATTGGATTTGGTGCTAGGTCTTTCCCTTTAGGTTTTACCCCAACAATGTTTTCATTAGTTTCGCTCACTCTCGAAATCAAGCATTTTACAGCAGGTTGGAGCAGCCTGTATCTCAGCACAGGAATAAGGTAGGGAAGAATTCAAATACTCATTTTGACTGCCTCCAGAAGTTAGATCAGATGGCAAATTGGATTTGGTGCTAGGTCTTTCCCTTTAGGTTTTACCCCAACAATGTTTTCATTAGTTTCGCTCACTCTCGAAATCAAGCATTTTACAGCAGGTTGGAGCAGCCTGTATCTCAGCACAGGAATAAGGTAGGGAAGAATTCAAATACTCATTTTGACTGCCTCCAGAAGTTAGATCAGATGGCAAATTGGATTTGGTGCTAGGTCTTTCCCTTTAGGTTTTACCCCAACAATGTTTTCATTAGTTTCGCTCACTCTCGAAATCAAGCATTTTACAGCAGGTTGGAGCAGCCTGTATCTCAGCACAGGAATAAGGTAGGGAAGAATTCTAAGGATCATTTTGACTGCCTCCAGAAGTTAGATCAGATGGCAAATTGGATTTGGTGCTAGGTCTTTCCCTTTAGGTTTTACCCCAACAATGTTTTCATTAGTTTCGCTCACTCTCGAAATCAAGCATTTTACAGCAGGTTGGAGCAGCCTGTATCTCAGCACAGGAATAAGGTAGGGAAGAATTCTAAGGATCATTTTGACTGCCTCCAGAAGTTAGATCAGATGGCAAATTGGATTTGGTGCTAGGTCTTTCCCTTTAGGTTTTACCCCAACAATGTTTTCATTAGTTTCGCTCACTCTCGAAATCAAGCATTTTACAGCAGGTTGGAGCAGCCTGTATCTCAGCACAGGAATAAGGTAGGGAAGAATTCAAATACTCATTTTGACTGCCTCCAGAAGTTAGATCAGATGGCCAATGCAATTTGGTGCTAGGCCTTTCCCTTTAGGTTTTACCCCAACAATGTTTTCATTAGTTTCGCTCACTCTCGAAATCAAGCATTTTACAGCAGGTTGGAGCAGCCTGTATCTCAGCACAGGAATAAGGTAGGGAAGAATTCTAAGGATCATTTTGACTGCCTCCAGAAGTTAGATCAGATGGCAAATTGGATTTGGTGCTAGGTCTTTCCCTTTAGGTTTTACCCCAACAATGTTTTCATTAGTTTCGCTCACTCTCGAAATCAAGCATTTTACAGCAGGTTGGAGCAGCCTGTATCTCAGCACAGGAATAAGGTAGGGAAGAATTCTAAGGATCATTTTGACTGCCTCCAGAAGTTAGATCAGATGGCAAATTGGATTTGGTGCTAGGTCTTTCCCTTTAGGTTTTACCCCAACAATGTTTTCATTAGTTTCGCTCACTCTCGAAATCAAGCATTTTACAGCAGGTTGGAGCAGCCTGTATCTCAGCACAGGAATAAGGTAGGGAAGAATTCTAAGGATCATTTTGACTGCCTCCAGAAGTTAGATCAGATGGCAAATTGGATTTGGTGCTAGGTCTTTCCCTTTAGGTTTTACCCCAACAATGTTTTCATTAGTTTCGCTCACTCTCGAAATCAAGCATTTTACAGCAGGTTGGAGCAGCCTGTATCTCAGCACAGGAATAAGGTAGGGAAGAATTCTAAGGATCATTTTGACTGCCTCCAGAAGTTAGATCAGATGGCAAATTGGATTTGGTGCTAGGTCTTTCCCTTTAGGTTTTACCCCAACAATGTTTTCATTAGTTTCGCTCACTCTCGAAATCAAGCATTTTACAGCAGGTTGGAGCAGCCTGTATCTCAGCACAGGAATAAGGTAGGGAAGAATTCTAAGGATCATTTTGACTGCCTCCAGAAGTTAGATCAGATGGCAAATTGGATTTGGTGCTAGGTCTTTCCCTTTAGGTTTTACCCCAACAATGTTTTCATTAGTTTCGCTCACTCTCGAAATCAAGCATTTTACAGCAGGTTGGAGCAGCCTGTATCTCAGCACAGGAATAAGGTAGGGAAGAAGTCTAAGGATCATTTTGACTGCCTCCAGAAGTTAGATCAGATGGCAAATTGGATTTGGTGCTAGGTCTTTCCCTTTAGGTTTTACCCCAACAATGTTTTCATTAGTTTCGCTCACTCTCGAAATCAAGCATTTTACAGCAGGTTGGAGCAGCCTGTATCTCAGCACAGGAATAAGGTAGGGAAGAATTCTAAGGATCATTTTGACTGCCTCCAGAAGTTAGATCAGATGGCAAATTGGATTTGGTGCTAGGTCTTTCCCTTTAGGTTTTACCCCAACAATGTTTTCATTAGTTTCGCTCACTCTCGAAATCAAGCATTTTACAGCAGGTTGGAGCAGCCTGTATCTCAGCACAGGAATAAGGTAGGGAAGAATTCTAAGGATCATTTTGACTGCCTCCAGAAGTTAGATCAGATGGCAAATTGGATTTGGTGCTAGGTCTTTCCCTTTAGGTTTTACCCCAACAATGTTTTCATTAGTTTCGCTCACTCTCGAAATCAAGCATTTTACAGCAGGTTGGAGCAGCCTGTATCTCAGCACAGGAATAAGGTAGGGAAGAATTCTAAGGATCATTTTGACTGCCTCCAGAAGTTAGATCAGATGGCAAATTGGATTTGGTGCTAGGTCTTTCCCTTTAGGTTTTACCCCAACAATGTTTTCATTAGTTTCGCTCACTCTCGAAATCAAGCATTTTACAGCAGGTTGGAGCAGCCTGTATCTCAGCACAGGAATAAGGTAGGGAAGAATTCAAATACTCATTTTGACTGCCTCCAGAAGTTAGATCAGATGGCAAATTGGATTTGGTGCTAGGTCTTTCCCTTTAGGTTTTACCCCAACAATGTTTTCATTAGTTTCGCTCACTCTCGAAATCAAGCATTTTACAGCAGGTTGGAGCAGCCTGTATCTCAGCACAGGAATAAGGTAGGGAAGAATTCTAAGGATCATTTTGACTGCCTCCAGAAGTTAGATCAGATGGCCAATGCAATTTGGTGCTAGGCCTTTCCTTTTAGGTTTTACCCCAACAATGTTTTCATTAGTTTCGCTCACTCTCGAAATCAAGCATTTTACAGCAGGTTGGAGCAGCCTGTATCTCAGCACAGGAATAAGGTAGGGAAGAATTCAAATACTCATTTTGACTGCCTCCAGAAGTTAGATCAGATGGCAAATTGGATTTGGTGCTAGGTCTTTTCCTTTAGGTTTTACCCCAACAATGTTTTCATTAGTTTCGCTCACTCTCGAAATCAAGCATTTTACAGCAGGTTGGAGCAGCCTGTATCTCAGCACAGGAATAAGGTAGGGAAGAATTCAAATACTCATTTTGACTGCCTCCAGAAGTTAGATCAGATGGCAAATTGGATTTGGTGCTAGGTCTTTCCCTTTAGGTTTTACCCCAACAATGTTTTCATTAGTTTCGCTCACTCTCGAAATCAAGCATTTTACAGCAGGTTGGAGCAGCCTGTATCTCAGCACAGGAATAAGGTAGGGAAGAATTCTAAGGATCATTTTGACTGCCTCCAGAAGTTAGATCAGATGGCAAATTGGATTTGGTGCTAGGTCTTTCCCTTTAGGTTTTACCCCAACAATGTTTTCATTAGTTTCGCTCACTCTCGAAATCAAGCATTTTACAGCAGGTTGGAGCAGCCTGTATCTCAGCACAGGAATAAGGTAGGGAAGAATTCTAAGGATCATTTTGACTGCCTCCAGAAGTTAGATCAGATGGCAAATTGGATTTGGTGCTAGGTCTTTCCCTTTAGGTTTTACCCCAACAATGTTTTCATTAGTTTCGCTCACTCTCGAAATCAAGCATTTTACAGCAGGTTGGAGCAGCCTGTATCTCAGCACAGGAATAAGGTAGGGAAGAATTCTAAGGATCATTTTGACTGCCTCCAGAAGTTAGATCAGATGGCCAATGCAATTTGGTGCTAGGTCTTTCCCTTTAGGTTTTACCCCAACAATGTTTTCATTAGTTTCGCTCACTCTCGAAATCAAGCATTTTACAGCAGGTTGGAGCAGCCTGTATCTCAGCACAGGAATAAGGTAGGGAAGAATTCTAAGGATCATTTTGACTGCCTCCAGAAGTTAGATCAGATGGCAAATTGGATTTGGTGCTAGGTCTTTCCCTTTAGGTTTTACCCCAACAATGTTTTCATTAGTTTCGCTCACTCTCGAAATCAAGCATTTTACAGCAGGTTGGAGCAGCCTGTATCTCAGCACAGGAATAAGGTAGGGAAGAATTCTAAGGATCATTTTGACTGCCTCCAGAAGTTAGATCAGATGGCAAATTGGATTTGGTGCTAGGTCTTTCCCTTTAGGTTTTACCCCAACAATGTTTTCATTAGTTTCGCTCACTCTCGAAATCAAGCATTTTACAGCAGGTTGGAGCAGCCTGTATCTCAGCACAGGAATAAGGTAGTGTGGCTGGTTGACGTTGCCCCCTTAAGAAAGGGAACATGGTGGACGGAAGTTGGTAAACGGAAGGAATAGTCTAAACTAATTTCATTGGACGAGTGGGAGGAAGCACTTTTCTGAGCTGGGACTATACTGAGTTTCTCCAGCACCTTATCTTCAGTCTTGCTTCCGCCTCTTCTTCAGGCAACAGCTTTCTGTCCTGGGCTTTCTGCCAAGGCTTCGGCCTTGAGGCCGATAAGATACCAGGCCTGTATATTAACTCCTTTCCAATTAACACAAAACTGCTTTTAACTTCTTTCTTTCGCTCTCTCTCTTTTCTATCCCACTCTGGGGAAAGGGGGGGGGAGAGAGGGGAAAGAGGAGGTGGGGAACCCCCCTCTCTGCCGAGAGGGGTTCACTCTCATTTCTGTGTTACTCTGTTGTATATATTGTAGATATTGTAAATTTGTAAATATCTCCCTGCAAACCCTACATCGCTTTGTAAATATAGCTCCACTGCTTTGCTAATTCAGCTTGCGAGTTTTTTTTCCTTTCCCTTCAATTTTTTTTCCCTTTTACTTTACAAAGGGGGAAGGGAGGAGGCTTCTCAGCCTTATCCTTCCAAACCCACCACATTTTTTTTATTGGCGCCCAACGTGGGGCAGATAATTAGTTTAATTTATTATTTGATTGATTTAGTGTTTTCTAGCTGAATTAGCAAACATGAAGGTATTGTGGTTTGTGGAGCGATTGTTCTTTTCAATTTTTGGGGCTCTGGTTTACAGATATTGTTTGGGTTTGATTTTGGATTACCTGGGTAAATATTTGGTGCGGACACTTTATATGTGGGTTATGTATAAAGTTAAATTATGGTATGGAAAATGTATTAATTTCCTATGGCCAGTGAGATACAGGAATGTTACCTCCACCACTCTCCCAATTGAGATAAAGGGTTTTAAGATTCCGCCTGAGGAGACAGTAACTTTAGGTGATGCCTGGGATCCAAAGGTGATTTATTTGGCGTCTATAATTCTGCTGATGGTGATAATTAACGTGTATCTCCTGATTTCTTTACGGCGAGAGAGAAAGGTGTCCAGAGCTTGTTTTGTTATTAAAACTAGATCAAAAAGGAAACGCCGTGGCTCTCGATCAGTCCCAGAGTCATCTAGTGACGAGGACTGTGGAGAACCCGTGTCAGTTAAAAAGAAGGCTAAAAAGTTAATTGGTAAAGCAGCTCTAAATGACTTTGCTGATTCTGGCAAGCAGCCAAGGGCATCGGCTGGTATCAACATGGCACCTACTCCTTCTCCCACTCCTTCTCCTTCTTCTTCTTCTCCATCGGCCATTAATGGAGCAACGTCACTTCCACCCACTCCCTCAGTGGGACCGGAAGTCACTGCCCCAGCAGCTGATTTATCTCAGGACTTGTCAGCTTCTATTAAGGTGGCTGTAAATGCAAACACAGCTCCAGTCAAGATGGCTCCTTTAAAGACTAGAGCTGGAAAGGGCAAAGATGGAGAAGAAGAGGAGGAGACTGATCCTGGTGAGGGGCCCTCTACTCTAAAAGATCCTGCTCAGGAGGAAGAGAAGGTTTGTTTTAAAGATCTAGCTAACCTAGTGAGATCAAAGCAGGATAGAGATGAAGCTAGGAAAGCAGCTGGCAAAGGTGGTTCTCAGCTTAAAGAGATCCTTAGGAGAATGACAGCAGGATTTTACGGGCAAAGAATTCAGGGAGATGAAGATGAAGATGATATTACAGACTGTTCGTCACCACGGGAAGAATTGAGAAATGTCCGTAAAGATTTCACCAGGGCAGATAAGGAGCCAGTTCTAGCTTGGCTTAGTAGGTGTTATGATACAGGTGCTTCAGCTCTAACAGTTGGAGACAAGTCAGCAGCTCAGTTAGGAACTCTCTCAAGGGATAATGGAATAGATAGACATCTAGGCGAAGCTCTCGGTAAGGTTAATCTGTGGATACGCCTTTTAATAGCGGTTGCCCTGAGATACCCTTCCCGAGATGACCTTCCATGGAATCCTAAACCCTGGACTACCATAGATGAGGGAATTAAGCGCTTGAGAGAATTTGCTGTTAGAGAGCTACTCTATGGTGAACATGAAACTCTGAATCCTGATGACGTTCCTGTGGGTATTGGTCTTGCTAAAAAGATCATCAAACTTGCTCCTTCCAATTATGCAAACATTCTGGCAAGCAGAATTGTGTCAAGAAGTTATGGTGGAGCTTCTCCCACGGTTGGCCAATTCAGTGATCAAATGAGACAATTGGAGGATAGCATGACACGTGGTTCTTTGGTTTCAGCCATTGAAACTCTGTCTGGAAAAATTGAGAATTGCATGAGAGAGTTAAAAGATGAATTTAGAAATTCCATATCCCAATTGGCACAAAGAGATAGTTTCAATTCTTCCTCCAGGTGGGTACAAGTTTCATCTGTGAGGAATACACGTCCTCCAAGGAGGTCATTCCAAAACAGGACATTCCAAAACAGGTCATTCCAAAACAGACCACCAAGGCAATCACGTAGAACTATTTGGATAACTCTGCGTGATCAGTTTGGTGAGAACATGAACCGCTGGGATGGCCAACCAACTTCTAATCTTTTCAGGAGACTGAGGGAATTGCAAAGTGGCAGAACCCGAGGTAGCAATACCAGAAGGGTAGCTGTTACTTCCACAGTTCCCCAGAACGACTCTTATGGCTCCAACAGTGGCTCCAGTTATAACATGCAAAGTTATAACCCTGCACAATATGTGCAATGCACATGTGCGCATGTTCCCCATAACTAGGGGTGCCCTGCCTCCCGCCAGGGGGAGGAGAGGGATAACAAAGATAACAGAATCTATTGGGATGTGTACATCCAGTGGCCTGGCACTTCACAATTTCGGAAGTACAGGGCCTTGGTTGACACAGGAGCTCAGTGCACCATAATACCATCAAATTATCAGGGATCAGAGTCTATAACTATTCTGGGAGTCACTGGTGGATCTCAAGAGTTAAGTAAGGTAGAGGTTAATATAAGTCTAACTGGTAAACAATGGAGGAAGCATACAGTTGTGACCGGACCTGATGCACCTTGTATTTTGGGAATTGATTTTCTGAGAGAAGGGCGTTTCAAGGACCCTAGAGGTTACAAATGGGCTTTTGGAGTAGCTTCTATAGAAATTGATGGACAAAAATTGAAGCTATCTGCCAGACCTGAGCTTTCTGATGAATCTGCCGTTGTGGGACAACATAAGATACAGGACATTAAATTGCCGGTTGCTTCTCAGACTGTGCATCACAGGCAATACAGAACCAACCGTGACTCTTTGTTGCCCATTCAGAATCTGATTCGTCAGTTGGAAAGTCAGAAAGTCGTCAGCAAAACTCATTCACCTTTCAATAGTCCAGTGTGGCCTGTGCGGAAGCAGAATGGAGACTGGCGTCTGACGGTAGACTACCGAGCCCTAAATGAAGTGACACCACCTATGAGTGCAGCAGTACCAGACATGATGGAACTACAGTATGAGCTGGAATCCAAAGAGGCCAAATGGTATGCTACCATAGACATTGCTAATGCATTTTTCTCTATTCCCATAGCAGAAGAATGCAGGCCTCAGTTTGCTTTCACCTGGAGAGGAATCCAGTACACTTTCAACAGATTGCCAATGGGCTGGATCCACAGCTCAAGCATCTGTCATGCAGTAATCCACGATGCTCTGGAGAAAGGCGGTGCTCCAGAACACATCCAGTTCATCGATGACATCATCGTCTGGGGTAAAACTGCTGAGGAAGTCTTCAAGAAAGGTAACAAAATCATTGACATTCTTCTGAATGCAGGTTTTGCCATCAAGCGAGACAAGGTGAAAGGACCTACCACAGAGATTCAGTTTCTGGGAGTGCGATGGCAGGATGGACGCCGACACATTCCAGTGGATGTGGTAAATAGAGTCTCTACCATGGCAAGTCCCACAAACAAGCAAGAGACCCTACGTTTCTTGGGGATAGTGGGATTTTGGAGACTGCACATTCCTGGATACAGTCAGATTGTGAAACCTCTGTATGATGTGACTCGAAAGAGAAACCATTTCCACTGGGGACCTGAACAACAAGCAGCCTTTGACCAGATAAAGCAAGAGGTAATTCAAGCAATGGGTCTGGGACCTGTCCGAGATGGTCCAGACATTAAGAACATTTTGTACACGGCTGCAAGTGACAATGGTCCAACCTGGTGCTTGTGGCAAAAAGCTCCAGGTGAGACACGTGGACGACCTCTTGGTTTCTGGAGTCGAGGTTACAGAGGTTCAGAGGCTAATTATACTCCAACAGAGAAAGAAATTTTAGCTGCCTATGAAGGAGTGAAAGCATCTTCTGAAGTGATTGGAACTGAATCACAACTTCTTCTAGCTCCCAGATTACCAGTTTTGAATTGGATGTTCAAAGGCAAAGGTTCCACACCACATCATGCCACAGACTCAACATGGTCTAAGTGGATGGCTCTGATAACACAGAGAGCTCGAATGGGAAATCTTGAAAGACCTGGTCTAGTGGAGGTGATCTCAAGTTGGCCTGAAGGTATCAACTGTGCTAAACCTCCAGAGGAGAAAGTAACTCGTGCTGAGGAAGCTCCTCCTTACAATGACCTCTCTGATGATGAAAAGAAATATGCTTTGTTCACAGACGGTTCCTGTCGTCTTGTTGGAAACAAGCGAAGGTGGAAGTCTGCAGTGTGGAGTCCAACACGCCGAGTTGCAGAGGCGAAAGATGGAGAAGGAGAATCCAGTCAGTTCGCAGAGGTAAAAGCTGTCCAGCTAGCTCTCGACGTGGCTGAACGTGAGAGATGGCCAAAGCTTTATCTCTACACCGACTCATGGATGGTAGCCAATGCTCTATGGGTTTGGCTAAAGAACTGGAAGAAGAGTGGTTGGCAGAGAAAAGGAAAACCCATTTGGGCAGCCAACCTATGGCAGGACATTGCTGATCGAAGCGAGAGAATTCCAGTGAAAGTGAGACACATCGATGCTCACATTCCTAAGAGCAAAGCTACTGAGGAACAACAACACAACCATCAGGCAGATCTAGCTGCAAGAGTTTCTCAAGTAGACATGGACTCTAATCTTGATCTCGACTGGAAACACCGAGGTGAGATATTCTTAGCTCGGTGGGCTCACGATTCGTCAGGACATCAAGGCAGAGATGCAACATACCAATGGGCTCGTGACAGATCCATAGACATTTCCATGGATGCTATCACACAAGTCATCCATGACTGTGACATTTGTGCTGCTATTAAGCAGGCAAAACGACTTAAGCCCTTGTGGTATGGTGACAGATGGTCCAAGTACAAGTATGGTGAAGCTTGGCAGATTGACTACATCACTCTACCACGTTCTCGTTCTGGTAAGCAATACGTGCTTACTATGGTAGAGGCAAACACTGGATGGTTGGAAACTTATCCAGTTCCACATGCAACTGCACGCAACACCATTCTCGGTCTGGAGAGACAAATCCTGTGGAGACACGGAACTCCAGAGAGGATTGAGTCAGACAACGGAACTCATTTCAAGAACAACCTTGTAAAGAGCTGGGCAAAAGAGCATGGTATTGAGTGGATATTCCACATTCCCTACTATGCACCAGCTTCAGGGAAGATTGAACGCTACAACGGTTTGTTGAAGACCACTCTCAAAGCCATGGGAGGTGGATCTTTGAAAAACTGGGAAAAACATTTAGCACAAGCAACCTGGCTGGTAAATAGTAGAGGTTCAGTGAACCGAGCTGGACCTGCACATTCAGATTTGCTGCGGAAAGTAGAAGGTGATAGAGTTCCTGTTGTTAGAGAAAAGAATCTGTTAGGTAAAACTGTTTGGGTATTTTCACCCTCAGGAGAGGCTAAACCTGTCCGAGGGGTGGTTTCAGCTGAAGGTCCGGGTCACACTTATTGGGTAATGCAAGAGAATGGTGAAGTTCAGTGTATTCCACAAAGAAATTTAACTTTAGCTGAAAGAGGTTAATTTCAAACTGTTGTATAGCTACATCGCGTCCAAAGGAAGAATCAACGAGGAGTCTACGGTGCACGAACCCTGAGATCCCTGAGAGCCCTGAGTCAACTAAGAGACCCTGAGATTTCCCTGTTTCCCTTTTCTTCGCTTCATCGGTGAAGAAATGAACTGTTTTCCATTTTTCTCATTTTCTGATTTTCTTGGACTTTTGAATCATCTACATCTGAGCATAGCCGGAATGGACTATGAACTTTAATCACGAACTGTAAATATCGTTTTGGATTGGATGGACAGTATGAACAGCCAATGAAATTGTTTAGAAGGGGTGGACTGTGGCCGGTTGACGTTG
Organism: Melanerpes formicivorus; assembly: GCF_026170545.1. Taxonomy (NCBI): domain Eukaryota; kingdom Metazoa; phylum Chordata; class Aves; order Piciformes; family Picidae; genus Melanerpes; species Melanerpes formicivorus. The sequence goes on from NW_027143199.1 coordinate 65,543, forward strand.
CCCCCTTAAGAAAGGGAACATGGTGGACGGAAGTTGGTAAACGGAAGGAATAGTCTAAACTAATTTCATTGGACGAGTGGGAGGAAGCACTTTTCTGAGCTGGGACTATACTGAGTTTCTCCAGCACCTTATCTTCAGTCTTGCTTCCGCCTCTTCTTCAGGCAACAGCTTTCTGTCCTGGGCTTTCTGCCAAGGCTTCGGCCTTGAGGCCGATAAGATACCAGGCCTGTATATTAACTCCTTTCCAATTAACACAAAACTGCTTTTAACTTCTTTCTTTCGCTCTCTCTCTTTTCTATCCCACTCTGGGGAAAGGGGGGGGGAGAGAGGGGAAAGAGGAGGTGGGGAACCCCCCTCTCTGCCGAGAGGGGTTCACTCTCATTTCTGTGTTACTCTGTTGTATATCTTTGTATATATTGTAGATATTGTAAATTTGTAAATATCTCCCTGCAAACCCTACATCGCTTTGTAAATATAGCTCCACTGCTTTGCTAATTCAGCTTGCGAGTTTTTTTTCCTTTCCCTTCAATTTTTTTCCCTTTTACTTTACAAAGGGGGAAGGGAGGAGGCTTCTCAGCCTTATCCTTCCAAACCCACCACAGGTAGGGAAGAATTCTAAGGATCATTTTGACTGCCTCCAGAAGTTAGATCAGATGGCAAATTGGATTTGGTGCTAGGTCTTTCCCTTTAGGTTTTACCCCAACAATGTTTTCATTAGTTTCGCTCACTCTCGAAATCAAGCATTTTACAGCAGGTTGGAGCAGCCTGTATCTCAGCACAGGAATAAGGTAGGGAAGAATTCTAAGGATCATTTTGACTGCCTCCAGAAGTTAGATCAGATGGCAAATTGGATTTGGTGCTAGGTCTTTCCCTTTAGGTTTTACCCCAACAATGTTTTCATTAGTTTCGCTCACTCTCGAAATCAAGCATTTTACAGCAGGTTGGAGCAGCCTGTATCTCAGCACAGGAATAAGGTAGGGAAGAATTCTAAGGATCATTTTGACTGCCTCCAGAAGTTAGATCAGATGGCAAATTGGATTTGGTGCTAGGTCTTTCCCTTTAGGTTTTACCCCAACAATGTTTTCATTAGTTTCGCTCACTCTCGAAATCAAGCATTTTACAGCAGGTTGGAGCAGCCTGTATCTCAGCACAGGAATAAGGTAGGGAAGAATTCTAAGGATCATTTTGACTGCCTCCAGAAGTTAGATCAGATGGCAAATTGGATTTGGTGCTAGGTCTTTCCCTTTAGGTTTTACCCCAACAATGTTTTCATTAGTTTCGCTCACTCTCGAAATCAAGCATTTTACAGCAGGTTGGAGCAGCCTGTATCTCAGCACAGGAATAAGGTAGGGAAGAATTCAAATACTCATTTTGACTGCCTCCAGAAGTTAGATCAGATGGCAAATTGGATTTGGTGCTAGGTCTTTCCCTTTAGGTTTTACCCCAACAATGTTTTCATTAGTTTCGCTCACTCTCGAAATCAAGCATTTTACAGCAGGTTGGAGCAGCCTGTATCTCAGCACAGGAATAAGGTAGGGAAGAATTCTAAGGATCATTTTGACTGCCTCCAGAAGTTAGATCAGATGGCAAATTGGATTTGGTGCTAGGTCTTTCCCTTTAGGTTTTACCCCAACAATGTTTTCATTAGTTTCGCTCACTCTCGAAATCAAGCATTTTACAGCAGGTTGGAGCAGCCTGTATCTCAGCACAGGAATAAGGTAGGGAAGAATTCTAAGGATCATTTTGACTGCCTCCAGAAGTTAGATCAGATGGCAAATTGGATTTGGTGCTAGGTCTTTCCCTTTAGGTTTTACCCCAACAATGTTTTCATTAGTTTCGCTCACTCTCGAAATCAAGCATTTTACAGCAGGTTGGAGCAGCCTGTATCTCAGCACAGGAATAAGGTAGGGAAGAATTCTAAGGATCATTTTGACTGCCTCCAGAAGTTAGATCAGATGGCCAATGCAATTTGGTGCTAGGTCTTTCCCTTTAGGTTTTACCCCAACAATGTTTTCATTAGTTTCGCTCACTCTCGAAATCAAGCATTTTACAGCAGGTTGGAGCAGCCTGTATCTCAGCACAGGAATAAGGTAGGGAAGAATTCTAAGGATCATTTTGACTGCCTCCAGAAGTTAGATCAGATGGCAAATTGGATTTGGTGCTAGGTCTTTCCCTTTAGGTTTTACCCCAACAATGTTTTCATTAGTTTCGCTCACTCTCGAAATCAAGCATTTTACAGCAGGTTGGAGCAGCCTGTATCTCAGCACAGGAATAAGGTAGGGAAGAATTCTAAGGATCATTTTGACTGCCTCCAGAAGTTAGATCAGATGGCCAATTGGATTTGGTGCTAGGTCTTTCCCTTTAGGTTTTACCCCAACAATGTTTTCATTAGTTTCGCTCACTCTCGAAATCAAGCATTTTACAGCAGGTTGGAGCAGCCTGTATCTCAGCACAGGAATAAGGTAGGGAAGAATTCTAAGGATCATTTTGACTGCCTCCAGAAGTTAGATCAGATGGCAAATTGGATTTGGTGCTAGGTCTTTCCCTTTAGGTTTTACCCCAACAATGTTTTCATTAGTTTCGCTCACTCTCGAAATCAAGCATTTTACAGCAGGTTGGAGCAGCCTGTATCTCAGCACAGGAATAAGGTAGGGAAGAATTCTAAGGATCATTTTGACTGCCTCCAGAAGTTAGATCAGATGGCCAATGGAATTTGGTGCTAGGTCTTTCCCTTTAGGTTTTACCCCAACAATGTTTTCATTAGTTTCGCTCACTCTCGAAATCAAGCATTTTACAGCAGGTTGGAGCAGCCTGTATCTCAGCACAGGAATAAGGTAGGGAAGAATTCTAAGGATCATTTTGACTGCCTCCAGAAGTTAGATCAGATGGCCAATTGGATTTGGTGCTAGGTCTTTCCCTTTAGGTTTTACCCCAACAATGTTTTCATTAGTTTCGCTCACTCTCGAAATCAAGCATTTTACAGCAGGTTGGAGCAGCCTGTATCTCAGCACAGGAATAAGGTAGGGAAGAATTCTAAGGATCATTTTGACTGCCTCCAGAAGTTAGATCAGATGGCAAATTGGATTTGGTGCTAGGTCTTTCCCTTTAGGTTTTACCCCAACAATGTTTTCATTAGTTTCGCTCACTCTCGAAATCAAGCATTTTACAGCAGGTTGGAGCAGCCTGTATCTCAGCACAGGAATAAGGTAGGGAAGAATTCTAAGGATCATTTTGACTGCCTCCAGAAGTTAGATCAGATGGCAAATTGGATTTGGTGCTAGGTCTTTCCCTTTAGGTTTTACCCCAACAATGTTTTCATTAGTTTCGCTCACTCTCGAAATCAAGCATTTTACAGCAGGTTGGAGCAGCCTGTATCTCAGCACAGGAATAAGGTAGGGAAGAATTCTAAGGATCATTTTGACTGCCTCCAGAAGTTAGATCAGATGGCAAATTGGATTTGGTGCTAGGTCTTTCCCTTTAGGTTTTACCCCAACAATGTTTTCATTAGTTTCGCTCACTCTCGAAATCAAGCATTTTACAGCAGGTTGGAGCAGCCTGTATCTCAGCACAGGAATAAGGTAGGGAAGAATTCTAAGGATCATTTTGACTGCCTCCAGAAGTTAGATCAGATGGCAAATTGGATTTGGTGCTAGGTCTTTCCCTTTAGGTTTTACCCCAACAATGTTTTCATTAGTTTCGCTCACTCTCGAAATCAAGCATTTTACAGCAGGTTGGAGCAGCCTGTATCTCAGCACAGGAATAAGGTAGGGAAGAATTCTAAGGATCATTTTGACTGCCTCCAGAAGTTAGATCAGATGGCAAATTGGATTTGGTGCTAGGTCTTTCCCTTTAGGTTTTACCCCAACAATGTTTTCATTAGTTTCGCTCACTCTCGAAATCAAGCATTTTACAGCAGGTTGGAGCAGCCTGTATCTCAGCACAGGAATAAGGTAGGGAAGAATTCTAAGGATCATTTTGACTGCCTCCAGAAGTTAGATCAGATGGCAAATTGGATTTGGTGCTAGGTCTTTCCCTTTAGGTTTTACCCCAACAATGTTTTCATTAGTTTCGCTCACTCTCGAAATCAAGCATTTTACAGCAGGTTGGAGCAGCCTGTATCTCAGCACAGGAATAAGGTAGGGAAGAATTCTAAGGATCATTTTGACTGCCTCCAGAAGTTAGATCAGATGGCAAATTGGATTTGGTGCTAGGTCTTTCCCTTTAGGTTTTACCCCAACAATGTTTTCATTAGTTTCGCTCACTCTCGAAATCAAGCATTTTACAGCAGGTTGGAGCAGCCTGTATCTCAGCACAGGAATAAGGTAGGGAAGAATTCAAATACTCATTTTGACTGCCTCCAGAAGTTAGATCAGATGGCAAATTGGATTTGGTGCTAGGTCTTTCCCTTTAGGTTTTACCCCAACAATGTTTTCATTAGTTTCGCTCACTCTCGAAATCAAGCATTTTACAGCAGGTTGGAGCAGCCTGTATCTCAGCACAGGAATAAGGTAGGGAAGAATTCTAAGGATCATTTTGACTGCCTCCAGAAGTTAGATCAGATGGCAAATTGGATTTGGTGCTAGGTCTTTCCCTTTAGGTTTTACCCCAACAATGTTTTCATTAGTTTCGCTCACTCTCGAAATCAAGCATTTTACAGCAGGTTGGAGCAGCCTGTATCTCAGCACAGGAATAAGGTAGGGAAGAATTCTAAGGATCATTTTGACTGCCTCCAGAAGTTAGATCAGATGGCAAATTGGATTTGGTGCTAGGTCTTTCCCTTTAGGTTTTACCCCAACAATGTTTTCATTAGTTTCGCTCACTCTCGAAATCAAGCATTTTACAGCAGGTTGGAGCAGCCTGTATCTCAGCACAGGAATAAGGTAGGGAAGAATTCTAAGGATCATTTTGACTGCCTCCAGAAGTTAGATCAGATGGCCAATGCAATTTGGTGCTAGGTCTTTCCCTTTAGGTTTTACCCCAACAATGTTTTCATTAGTTTCGCTCACTCTCGAAATCAAGCATTTTACAGCAGGTTGGAGCAGCCTGTATCTCAGCACAGGAATAAGGTAGGGAAGAATTCTAAGGATCATTTTGACTGCCTCCAGAAGTTAGATCAGATGGCAAATTGGATTTGGTGCTAGGTCTTTCCCTTTAGGTTTTACCCCAACAATGTTTTCATTAGTTTCGCTCACTCTCGAAATCAAGCATTTTACAGCAGGTTGGAGCAGCCTGTATCTCAGCACAGGAATAAGGTAGGGAAGAATTCTAAGGATCATTTTGACTGCCTCCAGAAGTTAGATCAGATGGCAAATTGGATTTGGTGCTAGGTCTTTCCCTTTAGGTTTTACCCCAACAATGTTTTCATTAGTTTCGCTCACTCTCGAAATCAAGCATTTTACAGCAGGTTGGAGCAGCCTGTATCTCAGCACAGGAATAAGGTAGGGAAGAATTCTAAGGATCATTTTGACTGCCTCCAGAAGTTAGATCAGATGGCAAATTGGATTTGGTGCTAGGTCTTTCCCTTTAGGTTTTACCCCAACAATGTTTTCATTAGTTTCGCTCACTCTCGAAATCAAGCATTTTACAGCAGGTTGGAGCAGCCTGTATCTCAGCACAGGAATAAGGTAGGGAAGAATTCTAAGGATCATTTTGACTGCCTCCAGAAGTTAGATCAGATGGCAAATTGGATTTGGTGCTAGGTCTTTCCCTTTAGGTTTTACCCCAACAATGTTTTCATTAGTTTCGCTCACTCTCGAAATCAAGCATTTTACAGCAGGTTGGAGCAGCCTGTATCTCAGCACAGGAATAAGGTAGGGAAGAATTCTAAGGATCATTTTGACTGCCTCCAGAAGTTAGATCAGATGGCAAATTGGATTTGGTGCTAGGTCTTTCCCTTTAGGTTTTACCCCAACAATGTTTTCATTAGTTTCGCTCACTCTCGAAATCAAGCATTTTACAGCAGGTTGGAGCAGCCTGTATCTCAGCACAGGAATAAGGTAGGGAAGAATTCTAAGGATCATTTTGACTGCCTCCAGAAGTTAGATCAGATGGCAAATTGGATTTGGTGCTAGGTCTTTCCCTTTAGGTTTTACCCCAACAATGTTTTCATTAGTTTCGCTCACTCTCGAAATCAAGCATTTTACAGCAGGTTGGAGCAGCCTGTATCTCAGCACAGGAATAAGGTAGGGAAGAATTCTAAGGATCATTTTGACTGCCTCCAGAAGTTAGATCAGATGGCAAATTGGATTTGGTGCTAGGTCTTTCCCTTTAGGTTTTACCCCAACAATGTTTTCATTAGTTTCGCTCACTCTCGAAATCAAGCATTTTACAGCAGGTTGGAGCAGCCTGTATCTCAGCACAGGAATAAGGTAGGGAAGAATTCTAAGGATCATTTTGACTGCCTCCAGAAGTTAGATCAGATGGCAAATTGGATTTGGTGCTAGGTCTTTCCCTTTAGGTTTTACCCCAACAATGTTTTCATTAGTTTCGCTCACTCTCGAAATCAAGCATTTTACAGCAGGTTGGAGCAGCCTGTATCTCAGCACAGGAATAAGGTAGGGAAGAATTCAAATACTCATTTTGACTGCCTCCAGAAGTTAGATCAGATGGCCAATGCAATTTGGTGCTAGGTCTTTCCCTTTAGGTTTTACCCCAACAATGTTTTCATTAGTTTCGCTCACTCTCGAAATCAAGCATTTTACAGCAGGTTGGAGCAGCCTGTATCTCAGCACAGGAATAAGGTAGGGAAGAATTCTAAGGATCATTTTGACTGCCTCCAGAAGTTAGATCAGATGGCAAATTGGATTTGGTGCTAGGTCTTTCCCTTTAGGTTTTACCCCAACAATGTTTTCATTAGTTTCGCTCACTCTCGAAATCAAGCATTTTACAGCAGGTTGGAGCAGCCTGTATCTCAGCACAGGAATAAGGTAGGGAAGAATTCAAATACTCATTTTGACTGCCTCCAGAAGTTAGATCAGATGGCAAATTGGATTTGGTGCTAGGTCTTTCCCTTTAGGTTTTACCCCAACAATGTTTTCATTAGTTTCGCTCACTCTCGAAATCAAGCATTTTACAGCAGGTTGGAGCAGCCTGTATCTCAGCACAGGAATAAGGTAGGGAAGAATTCTAAGGATCATTTTGACTGCCTCCAGAAGTTAGATCAGATGGCAAATTGGATTTGGTGCTAGGTCTTTCCCTTTAGGTTTTACCCCAACAATGTTTTCATTAGTTTCGCTCACTCTCGAAATCAAGCATTTTACAGCAGGTTGGAGCAGCCTGTATCTCAGCACAGGAATAAGGTAGGGAAGAATTCAAATACTCATTTTGACTGCCTCCAGAAGTTAGATCAGATGGCAAATTGGATTTGGTGCTAGGTCTTTCCCTTTAGGTTTTACCCCAACAATGTTTTCATTAGTTTCGCTCACTCTCGAAATCAAGCATTTTACAGCAGGTTGGAGCAGCCTGTATCTCAGCACAGGAATAAGGTAGGGAAGAATTCTAAGGATCATTTTGACTGCCTCCAGAAGTTAGATCAGATGGCAAATTGGATTTGGTGCTAGGTCTTTCCCTTTAGGTTTTACCCCAACAATGTTTTCATTAGTTTCGCTCACTCTCGAAATCAAGCATTTTACAGCAGGTTGGAGCAGCCTGTATCTCAGCACAGGAATAAGGTAGGGAAGAATTCTAAGGATCATTTTGACTGCCTCCAGAAGTTAGATCAGATGGCCAATTGGATTTGGTGCTAGGTCTTTCCCTTTAGGTTTTACCCCAACAATGTTTTCATTAGTTTCGCTCACTCTCGAAATCAAGCATTTTACAGCAGGTTGGAGCAGCCTGTATCTCAGCACAGGAATAAGGTAGGGAAGAATTCTAAGGATCATTTTGACTGCCTCCAGAAGTTAGATCAGATGGCAAATTGGATTTGGTGCTAGGTCTTTCCCTTTAGGTTTTACCCCAACAATGTTTTCATTAGTTTCGCTCACTCTCGAAATCAAGCATTTTACAGCAGGTTGGAGCAGCCTGTATCTCAGCACAGGAATAAGGTAGGGAAGAATTCAAATACTCATTTTGACTGCCTCCAGAAGTTAGATCAGATGGCAAATTGGATTTGGTGCTAGGTCTTTCCCTTTAGGTTTTACCCCAACAATGTTTTCATTAGTTTCGCTCACTCTCGAAATCAAGCATTTTACAGCAGGTTGGAGCAGCCTGTATCTCAGCACAGGAATAAGGTAGGGAAGAATTCTAAGGATCATTTTGACTGCCTCCAGAAGTTAGATCAGATGGCAAATTGGATTTGGTGCTAGGTCTTTCCCTTTAGGTTTTACCCCAACAATGTTTTCATTAGTTTCGCTCACTCTCGAAATCAAGCATTTTACAGCAGGTTGGAGCAGCCTGTATCTCAGCACAGGAATAAGGTAGGGAAGAATTCTAAGGATCATTTTGACTGCCTCCAGAAGTTAGATCAGATGGCAAATTGGATTTGGTGCTAGGTCTTTCCCTTTAGGTTTTACCCCAACAATGTTTTCATTAGTTTCGCTCACTCTCGAAATCAAGCATTTTACAGCAGGTTGGAGCAGCCTGTATCTCAGCACAGGAATAAGGTAGGGAAGAATTCTAAGGATCATTTTGACTGCCTCCAGAAGTTAGATCAGATGGCAAATTGGATTTGGTGCTAGGTCTTTCCCTTTAGGTTTTACCCCAACAATGTTTTCATTAGTTTCGCTCACTCTCGAAATCAAGCATTTTACAGCAGGTTGGAGCAGCCTGTATCTCAGCACAGGAATAAGGTAGGGAAGAATTCTAAGGATCATTTTGACTGCCTCCAGAAGTTAGATCAGATGGCCAATTGGATTTGGTGCTAGGTCTTTCCCTTTAGGTTTTACCCCAACAATGTTTTCATTAGTTTCGCTCACTCTCGAAATCAAGCATTTTACAGCAGGTTGGAGCAGCCTGTATCTCAGCACAGGAATAAGGTAGGGAAGAATTCTAAGGATCATTTTGACTGCCTCCAGAAGTTAGATCAGATGGCAAATTGGATTTGGTGCTAGGTCTTTCCCTTTAGGTTTTACCCCAACAATGTTTTCATTAGTTTCGCTCACTCTCGAAATCAAGCATTTTACAGCAGGTTGGAGCAGCCTGTATCTCAGCACAGGAATAAGGTAGGGAAGAATTCAAATACTCATTTTGACTGCCTCCAGAAGTTAGATCAGATGGCCAATTGGATTTGGTGCTAGGTCTTTCCCTTTAGGTTTTACCCCAACAATGTTTTCATTAGTTTCGCTCACTCTCGAAATCAAGCATTTTACAGCAGGTTGGAGCAGCCTGTATCTCAGCACAGGAATAAGGTAGGGAAGAATTCTAAGGATCATTTTGACTGCCTCCAGAAGTTAGATCAGATGGCAAATTGGATTTGGTGCTAGGTCTTTCCCTTTAGGTTTTACCCCAACAATGTTTTCATTAGTTTCGCTCACTCTCGAAATCAAGCATTTTACAGCAGGTTGGAGCAGCCTGTATCTCAGCACAGGAATAAGGTAGGGAAGAATTCTAAGGATCATTTTGACTGCCTCCAGAAGTTAGATCAGATGGCAAATTGGATTTGGTGCTAGGTCTTTCCCTTTAGGTTTTACCCCAACAATGTTTTCATTAGTTTCGCTCACTCTCGAAATCAAGCATTTTACAGCAGGTTGGAGCAGCCTGTATCTCAGCACAGGAATAAGGTAGGGAAGAATTCTAAGGATCATTTTGACTGCCTCCAGAAGTTAGATCAGATGGCCAATTGGATTTGGTGCTAGGTCTTTCCCTTTAGGTTTTACCCCAACAATGTTTTCATTAGTTTCGCTCACTCTCGAAATCAAGCATTTTACAGCAGGTTGGAGCAGCCTGTATCTCAGCACAGGAATAAGGTAGGGAAGAATTCTAAGGA